>NC_091239.1:11478749-11576249 GCF_040958095.1 Procambarus clarkii | reverse complement strand
CTGAGGAAGTCGATATAGGGTAGAAGAGAAAAAAGTTTCTCTGCTCATATGTTTGTAACTTTGATCGTATCTGGGGTACTGTCACTTGTCAACCTTTGGCAGTGTCTGGGGAACTTTCACTATCACTAATCTAACTTTGGCAGTGTCTGGGGAACTTTCACTATCACTAATCTAACTTTGGTAGTGTCTGGGGAATTTTCACTATCACTAATCTAACTTTGGCAGTGTCTGGGGTACTTTCACTATCACTAATCTAACTTTGGCAGTGTCTGGGGAACTTTCACTATCACTAATCTAACTTTGGTAGTGTCTGGGGAATTTTCACTACCACTAATCTAACTTTGGCAGTGTCTGGGGAACTTTCACTATCACTAATCTAACTTTGGTAGTGTCTGGGGACTTTTCACTATCACTAATCTAACTTTGGTAGTGTCTGGGGTACTTTCACTATCACTAATCTAACTTTGGCAGTGTCTGGGGAACTTTCACTATCACTAATCTAACTTTGGCAGTGTCTGGGGAACTTTCACTATCACTAATCTAACTTTGGCAGTGTCTGGGGAACTTTCACTATCACTAATCTAACTTTGGCAGTGTCTGGGGAACTTGAACGGTTACAAATCTTTGACTATGCCGGGAGCATCTACCAAATCCTATACACTACGATGTGCTATTCGTTCGATGTTTATCTTACACTCTTATTACACTATTGACGTTCCCAAGGATCTTGAAGACACGGTATGGTTTCCTGAATGGCTTGACAGCATATTATATATATATATATATATATATATATATATATATATATATATATATATGTGTGTGTGTGTGTGTGTGTGTGTGTGTGTGTGTGTGTGTGTGTGTGTGTGTGTGTGTGTGTGTGTGTGTGTGTAACACGCGATGAATAATGTGATAATGTTTAACTACAATGAAAAACAAAACAGGAAATATTTTAAGTACTTTCGTGTTAGTGAACACATCATCAGAAGTATACTGGTGATCAGAAGTATGATGTATTGAGTAACATGAAAGTACTTAAGCAATATCCTGCTTCATTTTCCTTACTGGGTTAAACATCGTCACATTATATTCAAGTATTACCATATTGTTAGCATGTACTTTCGACAGTTTATTTAACCAAGAATACAAAATAACATTAACATTGAATTTAATATACTTCTTACACAGAGAAAAATCACTGTAACGTAATGAATCAACGAGAAAACACACAGGAGCCGTGATGACGATTCGAACCTATGTGTTGGGTGTGCCTGGGGAATAACCAATCCCATAGGTTCGAATCCTCTTCACGGCTCCTACGGAATTTCTCTATATACTTATTTCTAATAGACGAGGGTTGTTGAAAGCATCTTCCTCCCTCCTTTGCTTGACTGGCATTGAGGTTAGCATACTCCTGTTCTCGTATGCAAGCTGCATGCTGAGAGAGAGGTGAGGATCCGTCTTATATTCTAACGTTGACCTTCTCAAGAAGGTTTGTTACACACGGAAGCTTTGTTTGTTATTTAAAATGATTTCGTGGTTAAAAAAAAATCCTAAATAACCTTTTTTCTTTATATAAACTTACACAAAATTTGTAATTATGCAAAGCAAAACAGTGAAATGGGAAAATAGTATTCATTTTACAATTTCAGTATTGCTTTTCTTGCATTTTGAGATCATATGTGCTGTCATATATATATATATATATATATATATATATATATATATATATATATATATATATATATATATATGTATATATATATATATATATATATATATATATATATATATATATATATATATACATATATATATATATATATGTATATATATATATATATATATGTATATATATATATATATATATATATATATATATATATATATATATATATATATATATATATATATATATATATATATATTATAAAAAAATAATCAAAACTTTAAACGAGAATATATATTTTAAGTTTCTAATTATGAATTCGTAACCGCAAAAAAAAGTTTCTCGCTCGCTGATAAATATGATTTGTTGAGGGATTACGTTAAGTTTTCACAAATTAACTAGATGAGACTGCATACCTGTACTCTTATAAATTTTACGCCTAATGTAAATTTTATGCTTAATGAAGATTCAATTATGTAGTTAACAACTGCTGAATTCCACTTCAAATGAAGACTGAATTATATACTAAATGAAGGCTGACTGTTACGCTTGTTCATTGTTCTCTCAACTCACTATGACCTCACTGTTCTCTAGAACTCAATATGACATCACTGTTCTCTTGAGCTCACTATGACTTCATTGGGTCAACATATGCTGGCTATCCACGTGTTCTCAGGGTCTCCCTGTAATAAAATTGCTTTATATATATATATATATATATATATATATATATATATATATATATATATATATATATATATATATATATATATATATATATATATATATATATATATATATTTTGGTACAGTTTTCGTACAGAGGGACACAAAGAGAAAGAATGGCCTGATTACCGTGAAGTTAAAGACCTTTGAAGACAAAGATCCTTGAAATCACAGACCCTAGAAGTTGAAGACCCTTGAAGTCTAAAGCCCTTGATATCAAAGATCCTTTAAATCAACGGCCTTAGAAGTCACGCCTAGAAGGTCCTTGAAGTGAAAACACGTCGGCTCCGATAACTGCTCCAAGTGACGAATATTGCTCCTTATCAGTAGAAACGATTAGTTTTCTGAATTCAGACTTAACGCAAATAAGACGATGAATGTATATAGAAGCTGCCTCGCATGGGCCAGGAATCCTCCTGTTTCTTGTATTATTATGGGTATAAATTTACCATATTAAGATTAAATAATAATAATAATAATAATAATAATAATAATAATAATAATAATAATAGGGAGAAGAGAACGATGCCCATTTACTTTTAAACAAATTCTGCTGCAAAAATACACGTTCTGTACTCATTAAATCGACCTCTGGACTATTATTCATCTCATTTACTACCAGCTAATTAAAGACGACCAACGACCTTCGGGGGTTTCCAACTGGAGGCAGCCAGCGACCAGGGTACACTCCCCTCCCCTCCCACCCAGCCAGTCAGCCAGACAGCCAGACAGCCCCCAGTTGAAGGTCCGCTTCCTCCTCTGAACTTTTTTGTCTTGTATCGTAAAAAATTATGAATGGCGGTTCACTCCTTTTTTTTTCGTGCCGGAAAAGATTAGCGGAGGCGGCAACAGGTTAATGGGTGATTGATGGAGGTGATAGATGGGTAACTATGTGTTGGTTGATGGTCATTATGAGTAAACTGCTTCTCGTACTACGGGCCCTAGCCTTTTGGATTGGCTGGCGTGGAAACGGCCTTTGCCTCTTGAAGGGTCGGGGTTCGATCCTCGAAGGTCAAAGTGGTTGGGGCAGAGTTCATTCGCTCTCTCGTAATATATCACCTCATAGTTCCGTTCTCATATACCTGCTGTATTATAGTCAATATATCCCGGATCTCAGTATGTATTGCATACCATTTATTAATCTATCCTGATATACCTTTCAAGTGTTATATAGTCATACTGACTTGAAGCTTTCACCTCATAATTATCTTTGCAGACTTTGCCACTGTGTAGTAGGTGAAAGCGTCCACTACTGCTTTCACCAAAGCAGCAGTGAAATTTAACATTAAAAATTTAACTGTGCTACTGTTAAATGTCGTAACCCTGACAACAACACATCCGAGAAGAAAGTTACGAGAAAGTGGATGACTTGTTTTGGTAATATGATTTAAAACATATTAAATTAAGTGACTCACGAATAATTCGAAGCTGCATTGTTTCTATCTCAAGCAACATGCAACATGTAACGTGCAAAACATCTTGAAGGTAAAAGGACTTGTCAATCATGAGTCACAAGGATTAAGGACACGGAAGAATATAATCATTATTAATCCTAAAGAATACGGATCAAGAATGGCTGACGATAACTGCTTAAGCACCATTTATCTCGTATGATCTCCATGCGTCACGCAAGAAGGATTACAAGGGATTGCTAGCTCAATCAAACATCTACAAGAAGGATTACAAGGGATTGCTAGCTTTTACAAACGTCTACAAGAAGGATTACAAGGGATTGCAAGCTCTTACAAACGTCTACAAGAAGGATTACAAGGGATTGCAAGCTCTTACAACCCTCTACAAGAATTATTACAAGGGATTGCAAGCTCTTACAACCCTCTACAAGAAGGATTACAAGGGATTGCCAGCTCTTACAACCCTCTACAAGAATTATTACAAGGGATTGCAAGCTCTTACAACCCTCTACAAGAAGGATTACAAGGGATTGCAAGCTCTTACAACCATCTACAATTCTACATGTAGGATTACAAGGGCTTTCCGAGCAGTTGCAAATACCTGGCTCTCCTTGTCGCGTAGTGAAACACGGAAAACACGTGAATGGCCCCGGAAAATTTGTCACATTCGTATATTTTTTCTCTTTATAAACTAAGATTCTAGGCCATACGAATTTAGGCACGCACACACTTAGTAATGCGAATAAATATTCCTTGAACGTAATGGTAAGAAAAGGAAATGAAGAAGATGAAAAGAAAATAGAAGTCACCTCTATTTCCAATTTTATGAGTAGAACAGTCAATAGGATCCCTGTGGGTCAGGGTCATTACATTAGATTGTCCATGGCTCAAAAATCTATATTGAAAAGCTTAATCTTAATTCAACAAACACAACTTGGGGTGCACACACACACACACACACACACACACACACACACACACACACACACACACACACACAGACACACACACACACACACACACACACACACACACACACACACACACACACACACGCACTAGGGGACACAGGTGGAAACTGAGTGCCCAAATGAGCCACAGAGATATTAGAAAGAACTTTTTTAGTGTCAGAGTGGTTGACAAATGGAATGCATTAGGAAGTGATGTGGTGGAGGCTGACTCCATACACAGTTTCACAGTTTCAAGTGCAGATATGATAGAGCCCAATAGGCTCAGGAATCTGTACACCTGTTGATTGACGGTTGAGAGGCGGGACCAAAGAGCTAAAGCTCAACCCCCGCAAGCACAACTAGGTGAGTACACTCACAAAACACGGAAGAGGTAATAATAGCACCGCATTCCTTTTGCGCGCGAGGTTATTAAATCTTAAATAGATCCTGTGCTAAAAACCTCTGTTTTTCACAAAGATAATTTAGAACCTGTTGAATGAAACTAAAGATCATTTAGCATACACTACAGACGTATATATGCCAAATTTCTTGCATTAGCCTGACAGCTGAGTGGACTGCGCTTAGGATTCGTAATCATAAGGTTCCGGGCTCGATCCCCGGTTGAGGCGGAGTTTCTTTCACTCTGATGCCCCCTGTTCACCTAGCAGTAAATTGGTACCTGGGATTTAGACAGCTGCTACGTGCTACTTCCTGGGGGTAACAAAAAGGGGGACTGGTCGAGGACCGGCCCGCGGGGAAGCTAAGCCCCGGAAATCATCTCTTTTTTTTTTTTTTTTTTTTTTTTTTTTTTTTGAGATATATACAAGAGTTGTTACATTCTTGTACAGCCACTAGTACGCGTAGCGTTTCGAGCAAGTCCTTAATCCTATGGTCCCTGGAATACGATCCCCTGCCGCGAAGAATCGTTTTTTCATCCAAGTACACATTTTACTGTTGCGTTAAACAGAGGCTACAGTTAAGGAATTGCGCCCAGTAAATCCTCCCCGGCCAGGATACGAACCCATGACATAGCGCTCGCGGAACGCCAGGCGAGTGTCTTACCACTACACCACGGAGACTGCTATTCACACCATTCTCAAGATAATCTCAAGATATAACCTATAGCATACCGTCCATAAATAGTTCGCTTATACATAAATAATGTGTATAGGCTTCATGAGTTTCTAGTTAACATGAGTTTCTACTTAGTATAGATTCTAGTTAGTATAAGTTCCTAAAAGAATTATACTTCCATGTTTATTGAATACGAAGTAATTCTCTAATTCAAGAATGACACCACAGTCTTAACCCAGAACCTAACTGCTCATCCATGTATGAAGTGAAAAGAAACATCATCTGGTGGAAAAATAAGTTGAAAACAAAAATGATTTACCTGACAATATGTATACCTGCTGATGCACAATGTTGAAACAACGTACTCACAATGTTAAGGCAACGTTATCACAATGTTGAGATAACATACTCACAATGTTGAGATAACATACTCACAATGTTAAACCAATATCACAATGCTAAACAACGTTAAACCAACGGTATCACAACGTTAAGATAACGTATTCACACCATTAAACCAACGTTATCACAATGTTATAACAAAAATAATGTTTGGGATGCGCTGTGTGTTTGTTGTGCATCAATAAAGTCTGTGAACGCCTTGTGGTAAAACAGTGCCGACACTAATAACAATGCCATGGGGTATAATATATGTTATACTTGAACTTGCTGTTTTGGGGCTACATTACCATACTTTCTCTTGGTTTATAGCCTCGTTTACACCCACCGGCCTCACCTCCTGCTGCTCTGTGTGCTTCTCTCACCCTTCACACACCTACTTCACAGCCGGTTGGCCGAGTGGACAGCACACTGGACTTGTGATCCTTTGGTTCTGGGTTCGATCCCAGGCGCCGGCGAGAAACAATGGGCAAAGTTTCTATCACCCTATGCCCCTGTTACCTAGCAGTAAAATAGGTACCTGGGTGTTAGTCAGCTGTCACGGGCTGCTTCCTGGGGGTGGAGGCCTGGTCGAGGACCGGGCCGCGGGGACACTAAAGCCCCGAAATCATCTCAAGATAACCTGCATCGCTGAGTGAAATTGTTTTTCAATACTTCCACCACTAACTACATACACCCAGACTTGCACCAATAACTGCATTCACTTAGACTTCCAGAATTAACTATATTCACACATGTATGACTAACTGTAATCTCTGTATCTTACATACTTAATGTGTATACCTAGATCTGTATCACTAAATGTGTTTATCACGACTTTCATATAACGTAGAGCACCCAGATCATCCTTACAATCTACACATACCAAGCCTGCTACAGCAACTACACATAACCTCACAATGCACAGGAAGTGCATTAAAAAACACCTGCCACAATAAACGCATATATCCCACAGAAGTCAAACGAGCTGCATAAAGCATGACCTACTAAAATAACTGCATATACTCACACAATGCACACGAATTTCATACAAGACTTGCTACAATAACTGCATATACCCACACAATGCACACGATCATCATATAAGACTTGCTAGAATACCTACATATACCCACACAATGCACACGAATTTCATATAAGACTTGCTACAATAACTACATATATGAATACAATACACACGACCTACACACAAGACTTGCTACGATAACTACATATATTCTCAAACAATGCACCCAAACTGCATAGAAGAAGACCACCAATTCTAAGCACGTGGGGCCATAGTTCGCAACACTACCTGCATCACTGACTTGCTTTAATAAATTCGTACACTGTGACCTGTAATCTTTCATTCGTGTCTTGACGATAAATGGAAGCACAGTGACTTGCGGTAGCAACTGCATACAACACGATCTGTTATCACTAAAGGCATATACAGTGACCTTCAACACCCACTGTGTACACAACAAACTACAATGCAAACTGCTTACAACATGACGTGTAGCGTTGATTCATTATACCTTTGCATACAACCCCAACTGCATACACCATATGCAAAAACATGCAATTTGCAACGTATGATTTATGGTGTGTTACTTTCAGCACTGTAGCCACCACGAACTGTAGGTAAATTAATATGATTAATGAAAGCACAAATAGACTACACAACAATATGTCAACAAGGAGGCTTGTAAACCCCCAAAGAACTGCTTAGTCACCAATAATTTTTCTGTTTGAGTGAAGAAATGACTTCAGAGGCATATAATTTCCTGTAATTCGATATTGCTTATTACAGCAAATTGCTAATTACTGTAATCAGCGTCTGTTCAAGTGAGATATAGTGTTATATTGTATCCTGGCCGTGCAGGTTCAGTGTTATTAACCGTTCTGATGTCGATACTTTCATTCCGGGTCGCTGAGAGAAAGGATGTGTGGAAAAAAACTGGTGTTACCACAACTGGGATATAAAAAAAAACTTATAAGAGATCAGTGGCAATAATTTACGGTCAGTCTGAGCGCTGGCTAACTTTGGCAGCCTTGCTCAGTACACCAGACTGAGCGCTGGCTAACTCTGACAGCCTTGCTCACTACACCAGATTGAGCGCTGGCTAACTCTGACAGCCTTGCCCACTACACTAGACTGAGCGCTGACTAGCTCTGACAACCTGGCTCACTACACCAGACTGAGCGCTGGCTAACTCTGACAGCCTTGCTCACTACACCAGACTGAGCGCTGGCTAACTCTGACAACCTTGCTCACTACACCAGATTGAGCGCTGGCTAACTCTGACAGCCTTGCTCACTACACCAGACTGAGCGCTGGCTAACTCTGACAACCTTGCTCACTACACCAGATTGAGCGCTGGCTAACTCTGACAGCCTTGCTCACTACACTAGACTGAGCGCTGGCTAACTTTGGCAGCCTTGCTCACTACACCAGACTGAGCGCTGACTAGCTCTGACAACCTTGCTCACTACACCAGACTGAGCGCTGACTAACTCTGACAACCTTGGTCACTACACCAGACTGAGCCCTGGCTAACTTTGGCAGCCGGGCCAGATACACAAGATACACACCAACTTATATAGCCAAGTAATATTATCTTCTAATTCCTCAAATTAAATAGTTTCAATGAGAGTTCAGCGAGAGCTTCCCGGAGCCCCACCAATTAGAGCCTCACAGGTGGGCCGGTAGTTAACCAATATTCCTGTTGTAATAAAAGCTAAACTAAGCTACATGCAGCTGGTGGACGACCATCCTTATTACCACACCATCTGGAACCATCCGGAACCATCTGGAACCCTTTGGTACCAAGAGAGTGAAAGTACAAGCGATTCAATGACTCGGTCCAGACTACAGGCCAAAGAAACAAATTATGCTGAAGAAAGTAGACAGAGTAGTTCATGGGGCGAACAGTTGCTGGCCGGATAGTGGTCGGCGGTAGAGTTTACATGTCTGTCTGTCTCTCTGTCTGTTTGTCTGTCTGTTTATCCGAGAATCAAAGCCACCCTATACAAAATATCAGCATCTATAGCGACCCTCTGCAGGCTTCATTAAATCTGACACGAAATCGCGAATGTTTTCCGTCAAAAAGAAATTAAGCTGGTTTTTTCAGTGCTTCGTAAAATTAAAATTTTTCTGAGGGAGTGAGAAGAGGAGAGAGGATAAGGAAAAAGAAGCGGGGAGCAGAAGGAGACTGAGAATAACTACTTGACTGGTCAGTAAGCACTTTTGGTCACCTGAAAATACCCTTCCAGACTCTAGATGGATGATAGGCATTAACCCCAACACCTAAAGCAATCGATAATGTTATCCTGGAGCTGTTGTTGCTGTTTTAGATTCAGCTACTCAGAACAAAAAGTTCCAAGTAGCACGGGCTATGGTGAGCCCGTAGTCCTGGAGCTGTCTTAGGCGGGGTCGTAGAGCGACGTGACGCGGCCGACCACATCACAAGGTCGGTGGACTTTACGCAAGTTTTGCGACAAGTACGTGAGGCATTCAAAGGGCCCCACCCACCCACCCTTCATAACGTAAAGGTCAGACGCTATTGCTAATGGAGACGCAGGCAGGAGGAGACATTAAACGTACCACCTCGTGATTGGACTTGGGGCTCTGTGCTTCCTGTAATTGACGCAGAGTACTTGTGCGTCCTTTAACTGACGCAGAATATTTGTACTTCTTGTAACAGATTCAAAGTACTTGTGCTTCTTGTAACTGAAGCAGAGTACTTGTGCTGCATCTGGTGGAGTCCAGCTCTCAAGCATTTTCTCACGTACAAAATATGTTACTTTTTGTCAAAATGAAATTCATAACTCCACTTTCATCAGCACTCCCACCGCATAACTTTCACCAACCACAACCTCCTCTACTATCACAACCACCCCCCAAATTTAGGTTACCAAAAGGCATAACTTTCAAGTTCATCCACAACTTGATTTTTAAGTCACCTACTCCCTAAAATTAAAGTAATCCACAGCCTGAATTTTAGGTCATCCACAGCTTGCTGGCGTTCACACATATTTTATCTGACTCTTGGTAATAAATGATTTTTTTTACAGTTAACGATTTTTTTATCCTACCGTTAACAGCATAGGTTAAAGGTCAGCATATTAACAGCACCAATATTAACCCCAGTCCTCTCTGGAATGTAATTACAGGTGTAAGAAATGGTCATTATTATTGTTATTACAGAACTTAACATAGTGATCTGAACATCGAGAGGTGTACCAGAAAAAACTTGAAGTTAAAATAAATTCTTGTTAGTAAACTAAGAATGGAAATAGAAGTATACTGTTCTTAGAAGTTTTTATTTCATTGATGATATAAAGAATGCATTTGGTAAACAATGTGGCGACGGAGAAATATTGTTTACCAAATTTTCTTTGAAAACAAAAAAATCATGAAAATCATAAATATCGTTTACAGGTTTGTAAACAGCAGAAATGTGCAATAAACGAGGTTACTATATTCGTTGATTTTTAATTTTGCTAATATCAAAGTGTTGATATGCGCTTTTCCAGAAAAGTTCTGAAATTGAAAAAAACTGAAGTTCTGAAAAAACTGCATATTCATTCATTCCTTATACTAAACTACTCCCCACAGATCTCTTGAAAGACATAAGCTCAATGACGTCACTGCCAATGACGATGTAATTTGACGTCACGTGTGTGACCCTATCAACTGACCTCTGGATGACCCTCTTCCTGCCATTTGACGATAATTGGCAGTTAGTGAGTAGGTTGGCAGTGACGTCACTGGGAATATGGGGATTCTGTTGAATGGGAAACAACAGCCGGGAGGTTAAGGGTCAGGAAGTGTATCGTTGGTGGTTAATATGAGCTTTATTGACAGTTTTCCCTTGCATGGGTTTGAGTGTGTCTCTGTGTGTCTGTGTGAGTATATTTGTTTCTGTATGTGTTTGTTTTTTGTGTGTATATATATGTGCCCTCAAAAAGCGGCCATATACAAAGGAACGCGTAACAATACAGAAAATATTTCGAAACCCTATCGCGGTAATCAACAATAAAGTACTCAGACAGGTGTGTGTGTGTGTGTGTGTGTGTGTGTGTGTGTGTGTGTGTGTGTGTGTGTGTGTGTGTGTGTGTGTGTGTGTGTTTAGGCCCTTATATATGCCAGTTTTGGCCTTTCGTTTGCAGCAAAATATTATGACAGAGATACATGCATTCAAAGTGTAAAACATTCATACATGATGAGACAGACGTACATGCAAAATGATTGACTTACATGTATTTCATACATATACATATATACATACATACATACATACATACATACATACATACATACATACATACATACATACATACATACATACATAGAGACGTGATAAATCCAGTGCAGCAAGAAACCGTACTTGAATCAATCCTTACTGATGAAAATCATCCATGATTTAACGCAGTAACAAGATTGATTCATACATATCAGTCATACATATCCATACAGTAGACAGCTACAATTGAATGTGGAAAAAGTACTAAGATTGATGGATAGCCCATTGCTAAGGAACGCTGATTCTCTTTGCAGACGTCTTCAGGGAACCCGGGTGCTACTACTCCTTGGAAGGTGAGAACGGGTTCTTGGAGTCTCCGAACTTCCCTAGCGAGTACCCACCAGGGCGAGACTGCTGCTACGATATCCAGAGGCCTTCCCGGAGACATTGTGGCGTCCAACTCACAGGTGAGGAGACTACTCAGCTTTTGTAGTGTCTAATTAACAGGTGAGGAGCTGAAGTCAGGCATGGTAGGGTCGAGCTAACAGGTGAGGAGCTGAAGTCAGGCATGGGAGGGTCGAGCTAACAGGTGAGGAGCTGAAGTCAGACATTGTGGGGGTGAAATTTATAGGTGAGGAGCTGAAGGCATAATGGGGTCAAACTGACAATAGAGGAGTTAAATAATTTTTTTTTTTTTTTTTTTTTGTATATAAACTTTATGTATTTTTTAATATAAACAAAAGCTTCAGAGCTTCGACACTACTGTATATCAAGTTGTCAAGTTATTGAACCTAAGACATATATGAGATCGCAGAATGAGTGACAGGAAACAACGTTAATCACCGTGCCCAACATTAATCACCGTGCCCAACATTAATCACCATGCCCACCAGCTGATTAATGAACTTCTGGCTCTCTGTGCTTTCAATCATTCAGTACCCCTTGGGTACAGACATTCATTTAGTGCTTCACGTCTGAAGCACTAAATCAAGCGTTCGATTTTCCTCACGATTTTCCTTAATCGAAAACAAGATGATTTTTTGGCTAATCGATATCCACTATGAACATCCCTCCCGCTCCAATATGGAACAGATATGGGCGTGGATAGCACGAAATATATCAATATTAAAGGTGAATGTCAGTGGGTAACACAAGGGTTGCAAAAGATAGGAACTAATGTTGACAAAAAATAGGACAAAAGTAAGCAATGATTGTGATTGTTTTGATTGGACTGACATAACCTAATGTGTGTTGGCCTCTCCCACGGTGAAATGCTCACACACACGAGTATAACCAACAATAGAATACAACAGTGATTTTGTTTGAGTGATATATCAATAAATTTTCTGCTTCCCTTAAACACTTGTTTACACTTATATATGATGTAGAATTAACTATAGAAAACAACAAGAATACAATTGTATAATATATTAATGTTCTGCCTATGTTGAAACACTTATACTCATATATATATATATATATATATATATATATATATATATATATATATATATATATATATATATATATATATATATATATATTGAATATATGAAATGATAGAATACACACAGAATACAGTTGTATGTTGTATGTCAATAAATCTTTTTCCCACAGTGAAAAGTTACTAACTCATAGAATGTAGAGGAAATAGTCTAATAGAGCAATAACACAGATGAACTGGAGATTAGTAAATCATTTTCTACCGAAAGTGATATGGAGAAATAATAGAAGACACAATGTATTAAATGTATAGTTAGGGCATTGCTTCCTGCATGACCGAGATCGATCCCCGATGCTCCAATCTGTTGTGTTCCGTACCTTCAGTAGTTGCTCCTATTATATCCTATCATATCCTCGCATATCTAACAATTGTTGTATAGTCACTGCTTTGTCCAGTGTTTACCTTACCTAACCTTACCTTGCCATCTAGAAAAATTTACCTAATCTTACAATCTCCTGCCCACAGTGGAGAGACTGGACGTTGGACGTGGGGAGGAAGAAGGCTTCTGTCGGCAGGACTGGGTCACCCTCCCTTCGTGTGTCCCCGAGAGAGGTACCAGGATCTGTGGTAACTCTACCGGACAAAACTGTGAGTATATCCAATGGTCAGAATTGTGATTATATCCATTGGTCAGAATTGTGATTATATTCAATGGTCAGAATTGAGATTATGTCCAATGGTCAGAATTGTGATTTTATCCAATGGTCAGAATTGTTATTATGTCCACCCCACAGAACTGTGAATGTATCCCTCGGTCTTATCTATATGTCCATCGGCCGGAACTGTGAGAATGGCCAGCAGACAGATCAGAGAGGACAACTCAGAACCCTAAAGTTACTCAAAGTTACTAAATAGATTAGAAGTACTTTTGGGAATATAACCCAACCTAACTCAACGTACCCAACCCAGTCCTCTAGTACATTTGAGAAGTGCAATTGGCACACAAGGAGGTCGGAGTTTAAGCATTAGTTTATTTACTTAAATGAGGTATCCTAACTATGGTTCCCTATTTGAGGCAAAAAGAACTGACGATGAACGTGACAAGGACAAGGACCTATGATCACAGTGACCTTCTCCCTGCCTGTGGTACTTCATGTTCTGTCCGTACTGGTCCGTGTATCTGTTCTTAGAGTGTATCAGTAATAGATAGCACTTAGCTATCAAATCTTCTCTCTTCGTGTTAAGTTTCGTGTTTAGCTTAAAACACTATAAATATTAAATTGCAACAATTCGCCAAATTAAAACCCATGCATATTATTGTTTTAGTGTTTATCTGATCAAAGTGTATTCTTTCAGGCAATCCTTTATGATTTGAGTGTATTCCTACAGACATTCTTGTCTGATACGACTGAATCAGTTCACATATAATTGTCTAATATGACGCTATCCCCCTAGACATGATCTGCTGCCGAAACAGAGACAATTGCTTAATAATAACAAGTTTCTCACAGACTACTTCTCTACCAATCGTAAGGATTTATGGATCAACTTATTAGCCCCGCGAAGCGTACAGGTTATCATTGGCTTTCTCCTCCCACAGTTCAGTACCTGTTCCAGCCTGCAGCTACGGCAATCAGGTTCGTCTTCCACGCTGGCGAGGTCTCTGAAGGGCGCAATGGCTTCAGGATCAGGTAGGATATAAAAAAAGACATGGATTTATTAAAGGAGAGAGAGAGAGAGAGAGAGAGAGAGAGAGAGAGAGAGAGAGAGAGAGAGAGAGAGAGAGAGAGAGAGAGAGAGAGAGAGAGAGAGAGAGAGAGAGAGAACTAAATATTGTGCAGGCGATGAGTCACAATAACGTGGCTAAAGTATGTTGACCAGACCACACACTAGAAGGTAAAGGGACGACGACGTTTCGGTCCGTCCTGGACCATTCTCAAGTCGATTGTGAATGACACAATTGACTTGAGAATGGTCCAGGACGGACCGAAATGTCGTCCCTTCACCTTCTAGTGTGTGGGGTCTGGTCAACTAAATACTGTTTCAGAGCTCGTAACCCGTATTTATTAAACTGTTTACGAGCTCCGAGGCTGTGCATAACATTACCAGCCATTAGTTGAGCGTTCTCTTCCTCAGATATGAGTTACTGACCAAGTGCTTGGGGCCGTACCAGACGCAGCAGCCTCCAATCTCCACCATCCCGGGCACGTCTTCAGCTCCTTGTTATACAAGGATCACCGACACCAGGGGCACCGTCAACACGCCCTATCACCCCAAGAAATACCCGGACAACCTCGACTGTGTCTACGAGTTCATCAGGTAAACCTTGAAAGTTTACAAGGAAATTAGAAGTAATGATCAGAAGAAACAGGTAGGATTACTATGTGGAACTGAACGCCAGAAAAGCGGGCCTTTATTCCAGCACCTTTACGTCAATGCTGATTTTTTAGGTAAACAGAACTCAACCCAACCATGACCCAATCTAACCCAAATATAACCTAAACTATCCTAATCTAGCCTAACCAACATTAGAGATCAAATGTTGTGTTTTTATTTATATGGCAT
The DNA here is from genome assembly GCF_040958095.1 of Procambarus clarkii. Classification (NCBI taxonomy): domain Eukaryota; kingdom Metazoa; phylum Arthropoda; class Malacostraca; order Decapoda; family Cambaridae; genus Procambarus; species Procambarus clarkii. The sequence continues at coordinate 11,560,783 of NC_091239.1, read as the reverse complement.
GTTCAAGGTGTGTGTCTTCAGAATGTTATGCTAACTCGGGTTTTAGATTATATTGCTACGTTTACCTCCTTCTTCTTCTTCAGACCGAGTCAGGAGGTGTGTGGGGTGAGGATGCAATCCGTCACCTTTGAGATGGAACCTGCTCTTGACACTATCTTCGGAGGAGCCTGTACGGATTTCCTACACTTGCCCTCCTGTGGCTTCCTCTGTGGCAAGGTCAACTTTTCTTGTGAGTTTAGGAAGCAACAGAGGTTTTTTGTGAGAATAATATATGCAACTAAATACCTTCTTGCATATGTAAAATAGGAGGTTTTAATGAAATAGACTCATTGAGTTTAGGAAGAATTAGTAATATTTTTAAGCAAGGAGAAATATGTTTCATGTATGAGACCAAGAGGCCTGGTCGAGGAACGGGTCACGGTAACGCTAAGCCCCGAAACACAACTGAGACTTCTGCCCGAAACGCTGCGCGTACTAGTGGCTTTACAAGACTGTAATTACTATATTATGTATCATCACAATCCCAGTGTACCTTCTTGTATATATATAAATAAATAAATAAATAAATAAATAAATAAATAAATAAATAAATAAATTTCATTACTTCGGGATGCTGTCGGACGCAGGTTCGAATCCTCATCACGGCTCTTGTGGATTTGTTCAGTGTATTTATAGTTTAAAATGACTATTCAGACTGTTGATGTGACATATTTGCCAGCGGATTGGATGTTCGTTTTCGCCTTCCCAAACTAAATATTAATTGTACAAACATACAAAAAATCCAGTTTTCCCTTACGAATCCTATTGAAAATTAATTTCAGTACACGGAATATGTGATGAAACAAACTTTTTGTTTACAACACACGAAATATTCACGTAAACAAGGTGCGACTTACACGCTGGTAAACACAGTATTTAACATTTACACTGTTTTTCGATATTGTTCCATCTCTCATTTTCTTTCCTGCAGGGGTTGTGTCCTACCAGCCAGGGGCCACTAGCCTAAAGTTCCACTTCCACTCTGATGAGGCCACTGGACACACCGGCTTCCTCATCAACTTCGAGCATGTGTCCCAGTGTTGACCTGGGCTGACCTCTATGTTCAACCGAGACCAAGCCACGAGACTATAGCTACCTTTGAAAACGAGTGATCTAGTGTTGATGTGGTTTAATCTCGTGTCAAACTTCCGTCAAATGAGGAGACAAATCTAGATCGCCTTTGACACTTATGGCTCAGTGCTGATGTGGTCAAAGACATTAGTCAAGGATTAAACATGTGTTGATAATATGCAGAATATGATAAATGAAAGAATAATAATTTCCTGATATTTAAGATCCAATTATTATATAGTTATTAGCTTTGATGTAAAATATAGTGAAATAGTGTGTTTTGGGAAGACAATGCTGGACAGAACTGAGTCTGATATTTGCGAATACGCAAACAAATGTGAATTAAAGGTATAGGCATCAAATGTTAAGCAATAATGGGCATTTGTTCTTTATTTCTAGTGTGAACTGAGGAAGCTCATTTAGCGTTGGAATCTCTGAGCGATGAAGGGGCTTTGTAAGAAAAAAAAATCAAGCTCAATTGAACCTTTGATACATAAAATGGCATTTGTGTATGATAATATAATGTGCGAATTTAAGCAACATTTATTCATTAATTTTACGGATGACATATATTGAGTTTTTGAATGTAAGGACGAAATCTATGTTGTTATAATTGAAGATATAGCGAAGGAGAGTATATATATTCTTTAGTAACACTAATTACTCATGTTATATACTCTTCTTAGGATACATGATTGTGATTGTAGATGAATATCTGTAATCAGACTGTTCTCAGGATTTGATGAGTGTAAATCTTGAAATGGAAAAGACCTGGGGCCAGATTCACGAAGCAGTTACACAAGTATTTGCGAACGTGTACATCTTTCCTCAATCTTTGACGGTTTTGGTTACGTTTATTAAACAGTTTACAAGCATGAAAACTTCCCAATCAACTTTTGTTATTGTTATAAACAGCTTCCTGGTGCTTCAGAGCTCATTAGCTGTTTAATTATTGTAAACAAAGTCACCAAAGATTGAAAAAAGATGCACAGGTTCGTAAGTGCTTGCGTAACTGCTTCGTGAATCTGGCCCCTGAAATGAAAGAACCTGGGCAACCCACCAAATCCACAGAGGCCGATGATAATTAGCCTGCGGGAACGTCAGAACGTCAGTGCTCAAATTATACATTAAACGTCTATCATTAAGACACTGAAGGTGATACGTCAAAATTACGTTGCATTGTGAGACCAGGTGGCATGTGCCTATTAACCATTATATGCATTTATTCCTATTCCTATTTACTGTAATTTATACTTAAGCGACCAGATAGATTACAAAAGCTTAATAAGCCTTACAGAAATGGCACATGGTAGCTTTATCTTTGCTCAAAAGGTAAATATTTTTACTTTATTAATGTTAATGTTTTGATGTTAATTAATGTTTTGTTTTTTAACCTGTAACCCCACAAAGACAGCCCAAACGTTGCGTGTTTGTTGATAAGAGCCTTGCAATGGGGGGCATCTGTTGCACGGTCATACCCGACCAACAGTGGTTGGAAGAGAGCCGGTCGCCCGAGCGGACAGCCCGCTGGACTTGTGATCCTGTGGTCCTGGGTTCGATCCCAGGCGCCGGGGAGAAACAATGGGCAGAGTTTCTTTCATCCTATGCCCCTGTTACCTAGTAGTAAAATAGGTACCTGGGTGTTAGTCAGCTGTCACGGGCTGCTTCCTGGAAGTGGAGGCCTGGTCGAGGACCGGGCCGCGGGGACACTAAAAAGCCCCGAAATCATCTCAAGATAATCTCAAGAAGACGGGACCTGCTAACTGAGAGCGATTCCGTGCCCTCTAATGCCCGCGGCGTGAAGTGTCCAAAGGGGTAGAAATTGCCTATGCTACTTTATCCCTTTGAGATGTATTTTCTTGTTTCAATAAACGTACTTGAACTTGTGTCTAAAAGCACTAAAACACACGACATAAACGCAACGTTCATCCTATGGCGTTGAAACGCCATTTAAAACACAATGCCGCGATGCACGCGATCAAACTCATTGGAGCAGGACCCGGCGCCATGTTAATTGACCCAGCATGCTGGCTCATCCCACGATTCTGCACCAAAGATTAATCCAAATGTTGTGTGTGTTTGAAGGGCTCATGTTATAGCCCACAAGCCTCTGTCAACGTTGCAGAACATTGCAGACGAGTTGTATGTACATCTGAACAAACACATAACGTTCAGACAATGGTTGTACGTTGCTACAAAGTTAATAATAACATTATCGTTACATTGTGTGCTTGTTGGGATTTTCATTTAGCTCGTATTGCGTATTTCGCTCACTAGTTCTGCTCACTTACTAGTGTTACAGTATTATTACTAGTGGTGCTAGACTAGACAGCCCCATGCAGGATCTGGGCAATCAGAAAGCCTTATGCAGGATCTGGGTAATCAGAAAGCCTAATGCAGGATCTGGGCGATCAGACAGCCCCACGCAGGCCCACGCAGGCCCACGCAGAGGCCGCGTTCTCAATAACAATTTCCACTAACATTCTATATCTTGGAACTTCTCTCCTTCGTGTTGAGAATCAAGGCAAAGATATGAACAAAAGACAATCACTAACCCTTTACTTAGCCAACTCATTCTCCAGAAATAATCGTATTTATTGTAACTATTTGGTCAAAAGTGCCATTATATTGTGTTGGATCAGCCAAATAGTAAATGTTTTTGTGCATTTAATTATATAGAGGGGCAAAATTCAGCTAAAAACCAAAGTAGGTTATTCTTAGGTCCATTATATTACTTATATGTACTATATTAGGGATAAGGAAGCGTGTGTTAGGCCTTGTATTGGTAGGGAAGGTTAGATTCTGTTTGATGCGGTTAATGAAAATGTTTGGGTTGTCCAAATTATATAACATAAAAGTAAATTTTTTGGGGTCCATCACTTTCTGGGGGTCTATCACTACATATTGGTACTTTCTGGGGGTCCATCACTACATATTGGTACTTGCTGGGGGTCCATCACTACATATTGGTACTTGCTGGGGGTCCATCACTACATATTGGTACTTTCTGGGGGTCCATCACTACATATTGGTACTTTCTGGGGGTCCATCACTACATATTGGTACTTTCTGGGGGTCCATCACTACATATTGGTACTTGCTGGGGGTCCATCACTACATACTGGTACTTTCTGGCGGTCCATCACTACATACTGGTACTTTCTGGCGGTCCATCACTACATATTGGTACTTTCTGGGGGGTCCATCACTACATGTTGGTACTTTCGACCAAATAGTTACTGTAAATACAATCGTTTTAGGAGGATGGGCTCTTAGCATTTAAATTATAAGCTCTTGTTAGCCTGTACTTCTCTTGGTGACATCTCGGAGTCATTGTTGACAGTGTCTGACCAGTCAGTCACTCATTCATCTCTGATAATTAAGCCGATGGTAATGTATTTAATAATTGTATTAACACAAGAGCGAGATCGTTTAATGAGGTTTGAGGTCACCTGGGAATAGTTCGCGCCTCATGCACGCTGTTTTCCGAGAGGCTGATTTGTCTCAAGCAAAGGTTAGAAAGGTATATATGAACGAGTTTGGTTTGGGCCTGAAGAGGCCTACTGCAGCTTCTTGTATTCTGATGCTGTGTGATATCTATTGAACTTCAACCAGTCAATCAGCAGTGATTAGGCGGTGGTTAATATTGTTAGAAAAAGATTAGGAACTAGACAGACATTAAACAAGCATGCTGGACGTCACTCTGAAGACCAGAGTTAAGAGCTGATTTGTCCTCTTCAGTACAATTAACATAATTTGTTTTACTCAAAGTCCTTGGAATTGTTTTCGATTTTCTATGGAGTTGTATAGCAAAACGGATCATGTTTGATTTCCGAAGAGCATCACTGAGATAGTTTGGTGTATGTAAGATGGCAACTTTAAACACGTTTGGTGTCCGGATACCAAAAATGAACCAGTAGGGGGTCCAAATGACAAGCCTGGCGAACATACGTTTGTCCATTCAGGTTGCGCTCAGATAGCAGTCTTCTCATGGACCTTCAAGTTCTTTGGGCCATGGAACTCTAAGCTTCTGGCGTCCGGAAGCTCTGAGAGTTTGTCTCATGGTGTTATTCTGCCGCAAAATTGTGGAAATTACAATTTTCTGTAAATTTAGACGATAATAACCACAGATGAAATATTTGAGTTTTATTGTCCTTCTGTTTGCGTGCACACACACACGAACACACACACACACACACACGAACACACACACACACACACACACACACACATGAACACACACACACACACACACACACACACACACGCACACACACGCACACACACACACACACACAAACACACACACACACACACACACACACACACAAGATGTCTCATTATACAGAGTGCGAATGTCTGTCAAAGAATTTTCAGTAACATCGTATGTCACTCTATATGTAAGTATGTCACTCACACATGTCATAATATATACGTTCATGATTCTGAACCTATATGTGTAATTGTCACAAAAAACTAAATCTGTTTCTAATACAATAACTAACAATCATAACCAATTATAAATCTTTTTATTTTAATTCCATATGATTAATTGGATTTCAGTTTGATTAGATTATAATGCACTGAAGTTCAGCGTATTGTGTTAATACATGAACGGAATTATTAATTCTCGTTTAAATAAGACTAAGATTTCAGAGATTTAAAGCAATTCCTTGTATCGGCAGCGCTACTTAGATCTAGTACAAGACACATATACGAATGTTGAGGCTACATAGTCTAGGACACATAGACAAGTATTTGGGGGCTACATAGACTAGAATACAGCCGGGTATTGGCGTTATGTATCCAACATCACACAATCGGGTAATGTCGTTATGTATTTCAAGACACATGTGATGAGTCAATATATCCCAAGACTAGCGAGTGATATCGTTACATAATCAGGACACACAGACGGGTGATATCCCTACAAATCCCATGATACACAGACGGGAGATATCCCTATAAATCCCATGACACAGACGGGAGATATCCCTATAAATCCCATGACACAGACGGGAGATATCCCTCTAAATCCCAAGACACAGACGGGGGATATCCCAAGAAATCCCATGATACACAGACGGGAGATATCCCTATAAATCCCATGATACACAGATGGGAGATATCCTAACAAATCCCATGACACAGACGGGAGATATCCCTATAAATCCCATGACACACAGACGGGAGATATCCCTATAAATTCCATGACACAGACGGAAGATATCCCTATAAATCCCATGACACACAGACGGAAGATATCCCTATAAATCCCATGATACACAGACGGGGGATATCCCTATAAATCCCATGACACAGACGGGAGATATCCCAATATATCCTCTTAACACACTGACGGGATAATGTCGCTACGGATCCTATGAGAAACAGACGGGGGTAAAACCTCTAGGCTCACGTGGTGACAGGAAGCCCGTACCGATAACAGTAGTGTGGACGTGAGACACTGTCTCTTGCTACCCGCTTCACTTACCCAATTTTAACTCTCCAATTTCCCCAATTTCAAAGCACAAGTCGAAGCGGGAAAGTCAAAAACACAGTAAACAGATGATCTGTGAGTCGTATGAAATAATCACTCACAAAGGTGCTGAAGATAATCAAGTTGTTTATCATACCAATGGAAACTTTATGGGGTAGGAGCTTTGCACATGCGCGTAGCAGTCCTTGGTGCCAGCGGCGATTGGCTCTACACAGCATATAACTGTGTCTTTTAATTCGGTGCCACACTAGTCAAACGAAGCCAATTCGCGTGGATATGGAAGGTTAGGTTGGGCCACTTCCTCCAGGGAAGAGATTAGAGACGACTCCTCGAGTAGAGGAGAGAGAGCTGGGTCTTGAGAAGAGGTAAGAGTAAGAGTAAGAGTGTGGAGAAGGTTCAGGGACTAGAAGACAACTCTTGAAGCTCTCAATGTTAGTAAGTCTGTTTTATTTTGTTAATTGTTTCATTCCCATCTTTCCTTACTCATAACTGTGTATTAAAGATTTTGCTATATTAGGTAATATTGATAATTCACTTACTAATAATTGCAATGGTAATTAATAAAATATAATTATAATAATATTGGTTATTATAGTTATTATATTGTAATTATTATTATAGACAATATTATCATATATTTTATTTAGAGAAATGCGTCATAAAATATTTTTGATGCTCGCGATAATCAGAGGATTTAATAAATTTCCTAAAGGGTGGTACCCGGCGCTGCCCGGGGCAGTCTTGTCACCCCCCCCATTCTCCCTCCCCCCTCTCATATTCCATCCCATCTCCCCCTATTTTCCTCCTTCTCTCTCTCTCTCTTCTCCTCCTTCCTTCCTTGTTTGACCTCCAAATTCGAACAAATATTTTTCTGTATATATATATATATATATATATATATATATATATATATATATATATATATATATATATATATATATATATATATATATATATATATATATAGATAGATAGATAGATACTCAGAACAGACACATATCAGCACCAACAGAAGAGATACAACAAAGATACAGAGATGTAGCATAGATCAGTTCCAAATGTAGTTACAGTTAGATGAATAATATCAGTATGAATAATGCTAAAACACTCCGAACTCAGACCCATACGACGAAAGTGGGGGGCTGGTCTGTGGCCGTGATGGGGAATGGGGCTGGTCAATGGCCAATCATGAGGAAACACGATGAGTCTGTCATTAGAGTTTCAGAGTATTCTGAAACTCTGAATATTTCTCTCTGTTCCTCACAAGCTCTTCCCCTTGTGCATAGTCTATGGAGAACACGTCCTAACGACATCCCCCACCCACGCCTCCTGCGTCCAAAGGGGCAATAAACCCAGTAAATATACAACGTAACCTCTAAGGTTTTTATATAATTACGTTGTTTATAGAGTAAATATTGTAAAAATAACTGTGTTTACATTGTGTTTTTTTTTCTACCGAGTCTTCCTGTTTATTGTATTTTTGGTGTTTGTATTCGACCAATTTGAAGGATTTTTAATACAAAATCTAAAGATAAATTGTTTACAAGAGCATAGAAGATATATTGCAACAACATCGATAGCTACATTATTATCTGAAAACAGTGGATACAGATAAATTTATTTGGTTAACAATATTTAAAGTTCATTTGTGGAAGGTCATTAGTACAAACAGCCTCTTAAACGATGTTGATCACATTACGGTCCAACATCAAGCAAGGGTCAGGTAACAGAGAAAGCAAGGAAGACGAGAGTAGGGAAGAATGAACAAAGAGTAAAACCAAGAAGTATGGGAAGAGAGAGTACAGAGTTTTATTAAAAAAGCAAACGTTAAATCCAGTTTTCCGACCAAGTGAAGGCTCTGGCACTCAGTTGGCTCAATCTCCATTCTCTTCCCTAACATAATTTTAACTTATTACTAAATCAATAATTCTACTATAGTATATGTAGGACAAGAATTTTAGCTGTCAGTTTCTTTAAGAACGTCAAGGAATTTCTATATTAAATCTAGAATCTAGTCTTAGTTCAACAGAAAGAGAGAGAGAGAGAGAGAGAGAGAGAGAGAGAGAGAGAGAGAGAGAGAGAGAGAGAGAGAGAGAGAGAGAGAGAGAGAGAGAGAGAGAGAGAGAAATAGTGCTCCAAGGAAGGAGTTCAAATTGAAAATGAAATGATTTCTCCTAACTCTCTTAAGAGTTCATACCATCACCAACATGTACCAACATGGACCAACCTGGACCATCATGGACCAACATGGCCCAACATGGACCAACATGGACCAACACTGAACATGACTTTCAGTTCTTGGAGTTGGGCCAACAGTTCGGGACCACAGCTGGCCAGCAGCCTGCCCTTATATGTTACAATGTTATTTACATTAAGAGATTCGTTTCATTTGTTTTTCACTTATTTATTATTAGCACGTTTCATATTTATGAAAGAAGTTGGTCTACTTCTAACAGTAGAAGTCAACAAAATTCTTTGGCGTAGTGGTTAGCGTATGTCCATGATCGAAAAGTCTCAGGTTCGATTCCTGCATATCTGGCCTCATCTCGCCCTCTCGTGACTCTATCAAGAGAGCTTTTGTGGAATCATCGATTCTCGATTCAGTAATTCATGTGTAAAAATGAACAATGGGGGGTTGTTATTACAAGTTCTGCGGTTATTACAAGTTCTGGGGATTCATTGATGAATAACATATTTAGTGACGATATTACTATTCAGTTCTGTCTAATCTAATTACTAATTAGAATTACTAATTCTGAGTAATTCAGTTAGGTTCATTATTGTGAGGTGCTGCTCGTATTCCCTGTCACACACGACCGACGATCATACACAAGGCAATAGGTCTAAATTGTAGGTCTATAGGTCTAAATAGGTCTAAATGCACAAATGTATTTCATGAGGATACAATCTACTACATCAGATATTATATATATTAATACATACTTTCATTCCTACTGACTCTCACAGAACCATACACAGTGTAGCTATTCAGAGATCTAGTTCAGAGCCATCATTACAGTTGAAGAAACTACAGTAGTAAAATTTGAAATAGTTGTGTAATGGTGATAGTATCCATGAAGTTATTATCTAGAAAATGAATAATAATAATTTTTTTTTTTTTTCCTATTGCTATCTCCTTCGGTGGTTATAATAGGAGCTGCCTCGTATGGGCCAATAGGCCTGCTGCAGTTCTCATTACTACTATCCCCTACACCTGACTTTCCTCCTCAGCTCTCTCTTGCCTATTTATTGCTTGTCCCTACCTCCTCATCACAATCGACTTGAGAATGGTCCAGGACGGACCGAAACGTCGTCGTCCCTTCAATTTCTAGTGTGTGGTCTGGTCATCAATGAATAATAATGTTTTAGTTACATATTATTCATCACTACATGTTTACTTGATAAAGCAAAGTTTATATTATCAAGGAATCACTCGTTAAGTCACATTGAAACTCACATGCTGCTCATAAATCACAAAATCAAAACACACACATTATCCCTGTTCCCCCAAACAGCAATATATAATATGGTAATTGCATTAGACTTACATACACAGGTGAGCGAGTGAATGACTCCAACGAGCGACCAGACTAAGCATCGAGACCAACAGGCGAATCCTAACCCACCATAGAGACACCGGCCCTGGTTGCAACAGAAGATTCGTGGAATCAGAACACATTGAACGGTACGAGAAACGGAAGACTGGCGTCTTTATACACTCAGATGTGCCTGGTAGGGTCGGGCGCACCTTGGTACAAGCTCCAGCAGCACCCACAGCAAAAGAAGCAGTCAGCTTAGATATGGCTGGATGGCGAGGGGTAAACGTGGCTACCATTACAGAAGAAGACGTCATAGGGGAAGAGATTGGTGAGGATGGCATGGTGAGTCCAAGATCACACACACACACACACACGCACACACACACACACACGCACACACACACACACACACACACACACACACACACACACACACACACACACACACACACACAAAGAGCCAAAGACCAAAGAGTCAAAGCTCAACCCCCGCAAGCACAAATAGGTGAGTACACACACACACACACACACACACACACACACCATTTCTTTTTCTTCGTACATATAACTAGGAAATAAGCATTGTATTCTTAGTTTCTCATAATGAAAACATTGTACTCGCTACAATACTATTTTATATATTCGTTACACTTAAGTGACTTGCCTAAATACTCTGTTAGACAAGACAGGACAATAAATAGGATGCTGGTGTGCTTTCCAAGGACTTTGGAAAGGTGAATTAGTCTACAGGATAGACAATTTCTTGTATGGTAATGGGAACAAATCTCTTATCTACCTCACCATACACAACAATGATGTTGGACAACGTAGTAATGAGCACTGTTTGCCATTCATAACTATAGATAACAAAACGTCGATAAGATGTCGACAAATCATTGGAGACTTAAGTGTCTATTTGTTTCATATCATACTAAAATATTTGTTTAACCTACGCTTGAAACAATCCAGCAGTCCTCCGTCTGTTCCGTTACCCGATAACTTGGTAAAACAAATCTCCAGTCCTATTTCCAAACTAACATTTGCCCAATTTGATTTTGATTATTGTCTTAATTTTTTTGCATAGCTTCGTGTTCTGTATTGTTGATATATATATATGGCTACGCTATCAATATCTATAATCTATATTATACACTATCTACCCCCCCCCTGGCCTTGTGCCCTGGAGAGGCTACTCCAGCCTCAACACCCAGAGCACAACTCCATAGTCTCCCAAGACTGCAGGATAGGAGTCTTCCAAGACTCTCCCAAGACTATTACTACTACTTAACTTTCATATCTTTGTATATAATGCATAGTCCCACTGGCGTAGCGCTTTCTCCTCATAATTACCTTACCATCTATATACTCAAGCCATTTCTCCTCTCAATCTTCTCCCTCCTAGAGACTGGTCTCAAGTCAGGCTTGAGATTGAGATAATCTCTCTCTATAAAAATCTATTTTCCTAACTTTCCCGGAAACGTACGAACCTAAGCAACCCACCTAACATATTACTCCGATACTGGCGATGAGTTACAGTAATGTGGCTGATGATATGATGACCAAACCATACATATGAAACTGAAGATACGACAACGTTTCGGTCCGTCTTGGATCGACTTGATCATGGTCAACGATGGACCGAAACGTCGTCGTTTCTGCACTTTCTGATGTGTTATTTGGTCATTCTATCACTCCAAAGCATAGAAAATTAGAGATCAGTCAGGCGTTACATTTCATCGTATTTTGCATGTATAACGTTGGCTTCCTTAACGTACAAATCGCGACCTATGAATTGAGAGGACATTGTTGCTCAAGCAACGACCGTCACTCACAAGGATGAGTAATCTCAGCGCTGTTCACTGGCTTCCTGTATACCACTGATACGGATATATCTATACATTATATTCATGGTACTGTTAACCGTATCACACAGTCTTGTACCACAAAGTCTGCCATTTAGTACCCTCAGCACTGACCTTAAGCTGCAAAATCGTGCCAAACTTTACAAGCCAAGTGTGAATACACGAAACTTTACTGGCAAGTAATTATCAAGCAAACATTAGTGAACTATGGGCATATGAACCTACGCATTATATTCATATCTGAAGATGACAATACATTAATTTTCATTCGTTATTTGATAACGGCCTCAATTAATTATCATCATTGTAGTAATTTAATATTGACAGGTATGCCATATTACGCACGAAACTGTTCCTTGCAGGTGGGGTTGGTGGCCACGGATCTGGAGAAGACAGAACTGAAAGACAGTGGGTGAGAAGTCTCATGGATTTAGGTGTTTACCAGAATTTCAGCAGTGTATGTAGTTATTGGTGTGTGTGTGTGTGTGTGTGTGTGTGTGTGTGTGTGTGTGTGTGTGTTTGCAATGACTCCTGACCTATTTCCCTATCATATATACATTTAAACTGTGAATGGAGTTCGTTTCAACATCCTGCTCCTTTATTTCTTTCTATTTCCCCGCTACTCATAAGCTAAAAGAAAACATTCTAACATCTCTATGATTCATCTGAGTCTCAAGTTTCTATCCACGCCCATTTCATTCACTAGCTTCTATCCACTGGTATTCATTGTGAACATTTTCTCTTTTCCAACACAGTCGATTACACTAATTATCACCCTTTCTTTTATTTCCTCTGCTTTATTTGTAAGTCTATCAGCATTGGTGTACCATACCTTAAGACTCCTCTAGTGGTTTCATGTGGGAGAAGGACGTGGTATTGCAATGAGTGGTTATGAGGTAGAAAGAGTTTGGTGAGCAAGAGGCAGGGAGGGGCTGAGAGGCAGAGAGAGGTTGAAAGTCAGTAATGGGCTCATACATGGACAGGGAATGTATTTGTATGTGTATGTGTATGTGTGTGTGTGTGTGTGTGTGTGTGTGTGTGTGTGTGTGTGTGTGTGTGTGTGTGTGTGTTTGTGTGTGTGTGTGTGTGTGTATACGAGTTATTTTTGGGAGGGTTGAGCTATGGCTCTTTGGTCCCGCCTGTGTGTGTGTGTGTGACTAGAATTGATGCATTTAAAAAGACCATTTCTCGTACTTAACATATATTCATTTCTCTTCATTTCAGTGATGACCCACCAGCAGAGAGCGACACCCCAGGCGAGGCTGATGGACACACTGCTCGTAAGTAACAAGTAGCGCAATATCAGTAGAGGAATTAGATCCCATCGCTTTATTTTTTTTCTGTAGGTCGAAGTTTGTGTGTTCTCTGCAGGTAGCTAGACCAGGATTCATCAAACATTTTACACAACTGCTTACGAAACCTGTATATCTTTCTTCAATGACGACGTTTTTTGTTTACATTTATTAAACAATTGATATGCTTAAACTACAGTTGATAAAAAGGTAAGATGTTGGATTTTACGAAGAACTTGATAAGTCTAAGTACAGGTTTTCTATCCTCTCTCCCATCCTCCATCTCTCCACAATGGAAACCATCTAACATCTATGATCATTCTTATCTATAACTGTTTTATCTATTAGAATTTCACCCCTTTATTTTGGCAGTGTTTCATATAAATGATATTTTACCATAGTTTATGCTCAAATTAGGAATATTTATTTTCTTTAACGTCACAGAACACGAAGTATTTTAACCACAGACTACAAAAGTTTTCTTATGAAACGAATTTGATATTTTAGTTTTTTAGCTGCGCTAAATTTCATTAAACATAGTACTCATTCATGTACAAAAAATACCTCATATGTCTGAAGCTGTGAAAATATGATTACATATAACCAGAATATTTGTATATGTTGCTCTTGACTATTAATTCTCCATTTCACAATACCTTACTCTGATCATATATAATGTTACTTGATAACAGGTTTTTCACACTACACCAGAGGTCGTGGCACAATAGAGACTCTACGGTACTCTGATAGTATTCTATAACAGAGTACTAACCCACTTTATACCAAGTCAATAATACTAATCCACTTCACCATAAGTGTCACAATATTGAGCTCTCAGATAATAAGTCGTCACTATCGAGTACTAACTTCACCATCACCCCCACCACCAGGTCCAGTGTCGTTTGAACGTCCCAGCAGCTTGGTGGAGAACGAGGATGTGGACGTCTCGAGCAACAACTCCATCCTGAGCGCCATCACCTTCGAGAGCGACAGTAATACCTTTCCAGGGACCTCCGGGAAATCGAGGACCTCGTCCGCATCCTCGAGTTGGTCCTCGTCCCCTACGCCTCCACCTGCGTCTCCTGTCAAGAGAGCCTTCACCAGGAGAAGCAGTCGGGCTTCGGGATTCACGGTACGTAGTACGGTTGAGTTCGTCCTTGACTCACAATCGGGAATCCCGGGTTCGAATCCCGGGAAAGACAGAAATGGTTGGACACGTCTTCTATCACCTAATGCCGTTTACCTAGTAGTAAATAGGAATCCAAAAGATAGATTCTTAATGGGGCTGCATTCTGATGTTGGAGGGGTGGGGGGGGGGTCAGTAGTTCGACCATTGGAGGACCTCGATATAAGCTTAGCGTATGTATAGACGCAGGCTGCCTGTCACCGACATAATTATTTAATAATTATTTAATAACTGAATTATATACATTACGGTTCTACATAGTATAACTGCCGTTGTGCCTTATGTATGTTAATTAAATATTATGTTGATTGTGTGTCAATTATATTTGCTAATTATATAGAGTTAATTATATGAATGTTAGTAAATTATTCATTTTTGTTATTTAATGAAGATTTTTGATCCGAAGGGCTGTTAACATTCCATACTTCATTATATTTTTTTGTTTTATATTCTTTCCCAAAGGAGTATGCTATTGCCTCTAGATTTACTACTATAAATCACCAGATACCACCCAAACTATCAACCAAACTACCACCACTAATCACCAGACACCAACCAAACTACCACCACTAATCACCAGACACCACCCAAACTATCAACCAAACTACCACCACTAATCACCAGACACCACCCAAACTATCAACCACACTTCCACCACTAATCACCAGATACCACCCAAACTATTAACCGCACTACCACCACTAATCACCAGATACCACCCAAACTACCACCACTAATCACCAGATACCACCTAAACTACCACCACTAATCACCAGATACCACCCAAAATACCACCACTAATCACTAGATACCACCCAAACTATTAACCAAACTACCACCACTAATCACCAGACACCACCCAAACTATCAACCACACTTCCACCACTAATCACCAGATACCACCCAAACTATCTACAACCACACCTACTACTACTAGTAATCACCAATTCACCCGCTGGTTACAGTTGAATCTCTCCGACAAGTTCGTGACGGAGCTGACGATGTACGACCCTTGTGTGGGCGCCGTTCAGGGCTCCAGCATCTCTCTGGGCATCTTTTTGGCCACCGACCAGGTGATGGGAGATCACTTTGTTTACAAGGTGTCTCCAGTCTCCCCCCTCGCTGTCCTCAAGATGAAGTGAGTAGGGGAGGGATGCTGGAAGGGAAAGAGGAAGAGTGCAGGAAAGGAGAAGGGAAAGGGTGCTGGTGGAGAAGGGAACTGTCAGGGGGGGAAAAGCGCCAAGCCATTACGACTATATAGCACTGGGAAGGGGTAAGGATAAGGATCTGGGATGGGACGGGGGGAAGGAATGGTACCCAACCACTTGGACGGTCGGGGATTGAACGCCGACCTACAAGAAGCGAGACCGTCGCTCTACCGTCCGACCTAAGTGGTTGGACTAAATGAAAAGGGCAATATGTCAACAACCTATACACACCCACATCAATCACACCAAAATAAGCTCATTAAAACACATTTATACACCTCAGAACACTAAATAATTAAAAACAATTGATCATAATATTTATAAAAACTGATAATACCCAGGAAACAATTGGAATAATCAACTTGTAATCTGAGTAATTTGATTAATCTACTTCTCCCTCGCCTCCTCTCCAGGCCTCAGGACAGACTAATAAAACTCAATGACTTGAGCCTTGAAGGCTGGTCCCATCGGAGCGTCCTGGCCTTCGTCAGGAACCTTCCCCTTGCCTGCGTCTCCGGCCAGGTCACCCCCGACACCGTAGTGGACTTCCGACTGTGTCTGGTGAGGTCAAGCCCTTTGTACGTTGACCAGACATACAAAGACTTAACCATTCTCAAGTCGACACAATCGACTTGAGAATGGTCCAGGACAGACCGAAATGTCGTCGTCCCTTCACCTTCTAGTGTGTGGTCTGGTCAACATACTTTAGCCACGTAATTGTGACTCATTGCCTGCATAGGTCTAGCCCCTTGTAGCCTCCTCCTATCACCTAGTGCGTCGCATTTTTTTGACGGAATCAACGAATCCAAATCTACATGGCACTTGGGAGGGATATGAGGATAAGGAGTTAGGATAGGACGATAAGAAGGGGGGAGAGAGAGAAGGGGGGCCTAACCACTTGAACCTTCAAGGCTCGAACACCGATCCTTGCAAGATGTAAGGCTGTCACTCTTCCGACTAGTCCAACTAGTAGGCAGGTATACCACAAAGGGCATTGCAAAAACTGGAACAAAAGCTTCAATCTAACCTAAGCTAAGCTAACCAATCCTAGGCCTAATTTAGTATATTCAAAGACCATACTAAGCGCTGGAAATGTCTAAATGTGACTATTTCCTTTTTTCTCAGGTTCTCTACAAAAAAGAAAAGTGTGAAAAGTGTAATATTTTTTGTGTGTTCAACCCATAGCTTTTGTAAACAAAATAATTTTTGGATGGTAAGCTGAGTAGAACATGTGAGAGACGGAGTGAGAAATGGGATGAGAACGACATAGATAAGATGTGGGGAAGGGTGGTAGATGGTAGTGTTGAAGGGTGATAGATGGTAGTGGGCAAGGGTGGTAGATGGTAGTGGGGAAGGGTGGTAGATGGTAGTGGTGAATTGTGATAGATAGTAATAGTGAGATGTGGTAAAGGGTGCTAGATGATGCTGGTGAGATATCCTGAAGTGACACTATAATGATCATAATAATAAATAATTTAATGTGCAACACGAAATTGTTACATTTTCAAAGATCAATACATTCAGTTGGTCTGCAAGCGTATGCAAGTGTAATTTCCTAGCTCCTCACATCTTGTATGTCTCTCCACAGGAATTACGAAGAACCGGCAAGAATGTCAGATCACCTGACGAAGCCCCAGTCAACAAGAAGCTCGATGTTAGCATCAGGATTAAGAAAAAACGTGGGTAATTTACATTAGAATCACCTATATACATCCTTCATTGTTTTCTTTCGAGCAAAAAATTCACAGGTCGGGCTTTGAGCTTTGGGAGGGAAAAGCTCTCAGTCTGCTAACAGGAGTCAGAATTCGTCTATTATACCCACCTGTGTAAAAAACAAAATATAATGCCTCTCTCGGTCAATTAATATGAAATGCCGACTTTATAAACACCATGAATCAAATATCATTCACTGCTAACTGGAAACCCTGTAGTTTCAAAACCCTGTAGCGTTCAGTTACCTGAAACATTGTTGCTGTATCGTGTGCCGTGACATGTAATCTCACTCTTGGTTTACAGGAGCGTCTGTAATGTGGGTACAGGAGCGGGAGGCGCAAGTACAGTATCGTGGAAGCATCACTAGGAAGCTGCGACTAAGAGGAGATTTACCTCTGTATCTCACCACCACCTCGCACCCCAACACTGCTGTCACCAGCCTCAGTGTAGGCTCCCAGGAGGGTGCTGATAGCCCAGGTGAGCTGGGATAGGTACACGGGATGCTGGGATGTGTACACGGGATGCTGGGATGGATACACGGGATGCTGGGATGAGATTAATTGTTTGTGGGATAATTTTAAAATTATAAACTTAATTTCTAACTTATACAAATTATTACGATAATTGCTGGACTAAACAGGCGAATAGCAGTCTAAATTGACACTGACATTTTGTTAACATAAATTGAATATCCTTTAGCTTACAATTGTAATGGGGATACAAAGGCATCACTCTAGAATATTTGCCTTGCAGGGGTCTGAGTTCGATTCCCGATGGCTTAAGTGGTTGGGAACTAATTTTTTATAGTTAATTTTCATATCCAAACTTTTTTGTCCTAATATTCCAGCAATATGTCCTCACAGTTTAGTTTTGTGTTCTTGCATAACACTTCTTTATACTAAAAAAGAACTCTTTATCCTCATAACCAGGCTCCTAGTCTCTCCTCATATCCCAGCTCTTGGTTTCTCCTCATAAATAGGGCATTCTTGTCTCATATCTATCACAAGTGATATTCATATTATCACAGAACCTTATCCTATTAAAAGTGTAACTGTATATGTATAATTTCTTAAGTAAAAATCTTCCTTGTGGCTTGGAGTCATAAATGGACGTAAATGGACTCAGTGCTATAAATGGACGTTCTCCATTTATAGCACTGAGGGTAAATCTAAGCTTTAAGCTGATTTATAGACTAAGTGTTAGGTTTGTTCCCACGCAGCTTGCTTCCTTATGCACACGTTCGACATGGCACCGTTCCCAGCAGAGGGAGGAGAGGTGGTAGTGATCGAGACTCCTGGCAGTAAGGGCCATCTCCACGCCCTCACGTACACCGATTTGGCTCTTATGGTAAGGGACCCTCTCTCTGCGCACACCGATTTGGCCTGTCTGACGTAGGAGTACGTAGCAAATAGACAGCATCTGTCTGGTGTGTATCCGTGACAATTATATACACCATCTGTCTAAAAGTCCGTGATACATGTATGTATCGCCTGTGTATCTATCTATTCTCGCTCCTCTCTGCAGCACGACCCGGCGTCGGATGTGAGGAGTCTGACGCAGGCCGACGTACGGTTTTTTCTCCTCCATAGCGTTAAAGGTAGCAGCCACTTCAGGATAAAGCATCTTCATACAGGTGATGTATTCTGTAATTCCTGTATCGAATCATTAATTCAACGATAGGGGCATATATACCCCTGGGGCCAGATTCAGGAAAGCACTTACGAAAACACTTACGAACCTGTACATCTTTTCTCAATCTTTGGCGGCTTTGTTTCCAATAATTAAAAAGTTAATGAGCTCCGAAGCACCAGGAGGCTGTTTATAACAATAACAAGAGTAGATTGGGAAGTTTTCATGCTTGTAAACTGTTTAATAAATGTAACCATAGCCGTCAAAGATTGAGGAAAGATGTACACTTTCGTAAGTGCTTGCGTAAGTGCTTTCGTGACTCTAGCCCCAGGTTGCTATCGTAGGTTGAGTTATTGTTAGAAACTAAGTATTCATGCAGGATAATCTGTATATGTACCTAGAAAAATAAGAACAATTCCCTGCTCAGTGCCCATCTATTATTATGTAAAATTAATTTTAATCCTTTGAATTCTGCAAGCAAAAAAAGTTTAATAATTCGTGAAATCAACTGAACAAACGTGTCTTTGGAGACGGTAAAGCTTATTAGAGCTTCTTGCTCTTTTGCACTTAGTTTAGAGCATAAGTGTGTTTACCTTCACGTGTTTGTTTATACTCACGTGAGTGTTTCCTCAGGACGCTTCGTGTCGGCCACTCCGGAGAAGATCTCGCTGGTGGAGAGGCCAGACGATGCTGATCTCTCAGAAACCACGTTATTTGAGGTCTTTGACTGCCAGACTTAAACCCGGCGGTCGACACCAACCAGCCCTAAGCCAATCGGTTGTCACCAATCAGCCCTGAACCTGTTGGCCGTCCCCTTGCCAGCCCTAACAGCAGCCTGTGGCCAGCATCAATGCAGTCTTGACTACAATGAGGCCCCGGGTCGTCTGAGGTGGCCACCATTTTGACCAAAACATGAAGTTGCTAGCAGCCTTATACGAGTGACTTTGTGCTCCATAACTCTGTCATCAAATGGCTTTTGAATTGTCATCCTTAATACTATAATGGTGAAAGTCGAGCTATAATTGATATATGATGGACCAAGGATACGAGCACAACTCTCTCTCTCTCTTTATATATATATATATATATATATATATATATATATATATATATATATATATATATATATATATATATATATATATATATATATATATATATATATATATATATATATGTGTGTGTGTGTATATCACGAAAATAAACACGTGATTAAGAATGTGACAATGTCAGACCACGGAGGAAAATGAAACAGGAATTTCCTTAAGTACTTTCGTATATTAAATACATCTTCAGAAGGAATCAATTCCTTCTGAAGATGTATTTAATATACGAAAGTACTTAAGGAAATTCCTGTTTCATTTTCCTCCGTAGTCTGACATTGTCATATATATATATATATATATATATATATATATATATATATATATATATATATATATATATATATATATATATATATATATATATTATTAACCGGGGGAAATAGGACTGCCATTATTGTTTCACTATCATTAGTAGTTACAAATATATAAACTAGTTGTTTGTACAAACTACTGTAGTAAAAACTATATTATATACTTCTAAATATTTCGGTAAACAAAAATATTCAAACTAAAACTTGGCTACTAAATATATTACTGGCATCAAATATCGTCCAACAAATTTAGTACAAAGGAACGTTCAAATATCTAAGGTCGAATGTTCACATATGAGCTTTTGTTCCCACAAAAGTTCACATTTTGTGTAATGTCAGCCTGTACTCATCAACAATGTCAGCCTGTACTCATCAACAAAGACAAAAAGGGATTCCATACAGCCGCCAACCCCCCTGTTTATACAAAAAATATATATATATACACACGAGTGCAACCTGTCTCCAGGCCATGTTCATTCCATCCAGCGTCCGACCCCAAAGACGCATTCATCAATTTTACCATATTGTTCATTCAGTAATAAATGATTTACACAAGTTTGACTTTGCTTGAAAACCTATACGTTGGGTCATGTGTGAGTTCATGACCTACAAACACAGTCTATTTGTCCGATTTGATGAAACAGCTCTCCTCTCTGAATCGCTTCATGGCTCAGTTGATTAGTAGTCAGCGCAATCACCCGAAAGGTTCCCAATATTATTAATAATTTTTATTATTAAATATTATTAATATTATTAATCCAATTTTATTAATAAGCTTGGGTATACACAGCAATGTGCTGCTACCACATTCTATATGAGAGATTACACAGTGTAGATCAAAAACTCTCTATAAGTTCATCACTAGCTATAAGTTCATCGTATTACCATATCACAAGATGATTTAGTCATACATGAAATCAGGGGAGAAAATACTAGCTAACGAACTGTATAATTTGGGTCACTTAATAATTTTTCATCTGATTAAAAGAATTATACATTATTCTCAAAGATTTTGCTTACAAATTAATTAAGTTTATAGACATAACTCTCAATATGATATGCTGCATTACTTTATACAATTGTTTGCTATATAAAATGTTCGTTTTCTCTTAAATGAGCCATTAGAATGAACCTCGTTTTCTATCTTGTTGAAGGTAAACTAAATTTTCACGACCTGAATCTGTTACAAGTATAATTCCCTTATACGTCACCACCTTACCTTGAGGTGCTTCCGGGGCTTAGCGTCCCCGCGGCCCGGTCGTCGACCAGGCCTCCTGGTTGCTGGACTGATCAACCAGGCTGTTGGACGCGGCTGCTCGCAGCCTGACGTATGAGTCACAGCCTGGTTGATCAGGTATCCTTTGGAGGTGCTTATCCAGTTCTCTCTTGAACACTGTGAGGGGTCTGTGAGGTCTGTGAGGGGTCTGTGAGACCACTACCATATAAATAAACCTAACTTAACCCAATCTAACCAAACTAACTTAATTATATTTCCCTTTGTCCGGGACAGGAAGTCTGTGTATATACACTAATATCGAGGTCCCCCCCAAGGATTCTACCCCTACACCATTTGCCTATCAGGGACCTATTTATTTGACTTACTTTATGTTACTTATTATTATGAGTAAGTAATACTCATTACTTACTTGTCAGGTGCACTAGGTGAAAGGAAATATGTCAAACCATTTCTGTTTCGCCCGGGGACCGAACCCGGGATCCCTGATTATGAATCGAGAGCGTAAACTAGTATTTACCCATGTCTTTCCTGAATTTAAACTTATACAATAAATATCCATTGTTTTGTGTTCTACTTTGTGATATATTTAATACATTAATTTTTTTTTTTTGGGTGAGGCTTTTTCACCCGTTTATATTGACGTAAAGAATTATAAGCTTATGGAACCGCCTACCCGCCGAAGCCGTAAATACCACACTTCGGAATGTCAAAATTCTGCTTGATAATCACCAGGACAAATCAAGGGCCGAAATTTGACAAGCCGCCGGCTTCCTGTTCTCATAGAGGCCACTAGAGAGATGGGGGGTCTTCAGGTAAATTCATATATAGGTAAATATATATTCATGTAATTAAGATTACAGTAAGTCACACAATCACATGGCTAGAGTAAATCACATAATCTATTATCATGTGACTTATCACTAGACACGTCACATAACAAAAACACCTGAATTCTGCCTAAAAAAACGAATGTAATGAAGAAAAACATTGCATGACAAACTTGTTAGTATTCTTCAACCCGAGGGAAATGAAACAGAAGAGAGAGAGGGTTGGGAAAACTGCATATTCCTTGATTGTCAGAAAGCATTTGATACGGTTTCACACACAAGATTCCCCGCTGTTAAAAAAAAAGGCAGACTGTTGTGTTTTGAAGAGTACTAAAGGGATTGAAGGATTAGCTTTCACGAAGAAAGCAAAGGGTTATAGATAAAAGGGAGACATCAGATTGGAGGCACAATGAGTGGAGTACCACATGGATCAGTGTTCGGTTTTAGAACCCATCTTGTTTTTAGTTCACGTCAAGGATCAGGCAGCTGATGACGCAAAACAATAAGGATAAACAGAACAGAGAACGACTGTAAATCTCGACATACTCCCAAATGGGGTTTATAAATTGGTTACTAGACTTTAACTGGAAATATTACACTGGATGACTCGAGGAACATAAGTGGGACATGATTACGACATATAAAATTCTAATGATAATCACAACAAGGTGACATAGATGAGAAAACCAGAGATACAGGCAATATATGTGTCTCTTTGCCTTTGAATCTGAGCGACACAGCTTCAAAAAGATGACAGAAAGAAGTTTTCATCATTTGAGCTGTGAATATGTTAAGATGAAGTAGTAGTGGTAATTGGGGTTAGCTGAATACACAATTTTAATTTTAAAAATGAAGAGAGAACTTAAAAATTTTAAATGTAAAAGTGAAGAGAGAACTTTACAATTTTAAATGTAAAAAAGAAGAGAAAACTTTACAATTTTAAATGTAAAAGTGAAGAGAGAACTTTACCATTTTAAATGTAAAATTGAAGAGAGAACTTTACAATTTTAAATGTAAAAGTGAAGTGAGAACTTTACAATTTTAAATGTAAAAGTGAAGAGAGAACTTTACACTTTTAAATGTAAAAGTGAAGTGAGAACTTTACAATTTTAAATGTAAAAGTGAAGAGAGAACTTTACAATTTTAAATGTAAAAGTGAAGAGAGAACTTTACAATTTTAAATGTAAAAGTGAAGAGAGAACTTTACAATTTTAAATGTAAAAGTGAAGAGAGAACTTTACAATTTTAAATGTAAAAATGAAGAGAGAACTTTACAATTTTAAATGTAAAAGTGAAGAGTGAACTTTACAATTTTAAATGTAAAAATGAAGAGAGAACTTTACAATTTTAAACATAAAAGAGAGAACTAAGTTACTCTATTAAAAAACAATACAAAAGAACGCCCCAGCACACACATGTTGGTGAGTACACCATACTCATCAGCTCACAGAGCACTCTCACTACTCATCAACCCACAAAGTGCTCTTGACCCCCTCCCCCTCACTCACCATCAGCTCTACATGCTACTCTAAACTATTCCCCCTGATCATCAGCATTGATAATAGAGTGTGGGTTGCTGGGGCGCTCTGCTCCTGCGGGGGTTCGACACGTCCTCTCTCTCTCTCTCTCTGGCGTAGGTAGCCTGTTATTTTCCCCCTGTTGTCACAATCCATTGACGTGGGGACAGTGACGCAGACATTGCGTCGGTGTCCGTTGCTGCAAAACAAGTTTAACTTCGTGTCCTGTTATCTACTATGAGAATATACCAATACCAATTTTATGTAATTAGGAATACTAAGCATTTTAGGAAGGTACAATTTTATTATTTTTATTCCGGTTTATAGATGAATTCGATTTGCTTCAACAACAAATTAAATAAAGATAACTGTTTATCCATTTAAGTTCTAATATCGATTAATACGACTGTTTCAAGATTCAAGCTGTTTTTGAGTCGAGCATAAAGAAGTATAAGACTTCACACTTGAAGTTGGCTGATACATTCTTTCAACGTTACTTACAAGACATTAACAATTATATATAAAACAAATTCATTTGTCTCATCAGAGATACGAACGGGGGCTTGAAAAATGTAAGACCGTCACTCTACCACAGTAGCCAGGAAGTATCTCATTAACTGGCCGTCGACAGAAGTTTTAAACATCATATATATATATATATATATATATATATATATATATATATATATATATATATATATATATATATATATATATGTGCACACATATATACACACACACACACACACACACACACACACACACACACACACACACACACACACACACAAGGATTCACATTTCTGTACACAGATCACGTGGTCCCTGAATGCGAGCGGAGATAAATTATTATGAGAATATCCAAGCACAGTGTAAGGTAATGAACGCGCGTGCGTCTGTGTGAGTGTGGGTGAGCAGGTGTCATGACTTCTTGTCTCGTTGCACGTGTGTGTGGGAGTGTGTGCGTGTGCGTGGGAGTGTGTGCGTGTGTGTGTGTGTGTGTGTGTGTGTGTGTGTGTGTGTGTGTGTGTGTGTGTGTGTGTGTGTGTGTGTGTGTGTGTTTACTATTTGTATCTGCAGAATCGAGTTACTAGCTCTTGGACCTCGCCACTCTATTTTATTTTTCCTCTATTATGTCTACTTCATATATTTCTCTCTTAACACATACACACACATACATATTCCCAGGAAGCAGCTCGCAGCAGCTGTCTAATTCCCAGGTACCTATTTACTGCTAGGTGAACAGGAACATGAGGGTAAAAGAAGCTCTGCCCATTTGTTTCCACCTCCGACAGGGATCGAACCCGGGGAACCTTAAGACTATGACCCCAGAGCGCTGTCCACTCAGCCGCGAGGCTCCCGCTGTATCCGTTTCTTCATCTGCTTCTCTGTTTTTTGCAAACTGTGTCTCTATGTCTTGTAATATTTATATAATAGTTTTAATTGGCATGGGGACGGTCCACCTATGGGAATAGCTTAGGGGTGTGATATATAAGAAATTAGTATATCATTGTCTCTCTTTGGCTTTGAGAAAGGGTTCCATCTTGAGAAAGCCTTTGAAACTGAGAGATTATCGTCTGTTTTATGCTACTACGGGCAAACTGTGATTAGAATTTTTTTTTAATTTTTCCGAGATCACTGCATATTCTTCCACGAGAGAAAACATTATTTTGAAATTATTTTTCATATATTTAGCAAGGATGTTGTTGTTGTTTAAGATTCGCTACTTGGAACAATAAATTCCAAGCAGCACGGGCTATGGTGAGCCCGTGTTTAGCGAGAAACTGCTAGCGAGCAGTGACAAAATCAGCAGCGAGGGAACAGTATGTGACTGTTGCATCCTGTTTCCTCTTGAAATCTGGCGAACCCGATAAACCTACCTCTCAACCGTACAACAGACCATTCCCCTTTCAAAGCTGGGGTGAGACTAGCCATAAACATCTGGCCTCCCAATGTGTACAGATAGACAAACAGACATTCTCTGACAGATATAGAAAGGTGAAAATCATAAAAAATAAAAATCCACATTGATGGGAGGAATGTATATATATATATATATATTAACAACATTTCAGCACACACTGGCACCTCCTAGACCAGATTTGCAACATTTAGCAGTAGTATATCAACAAAACAGGTTGATAATATACTCCGAAACTGAATTGAAAAGTTTCATTAAACTTTGCAAGTTCTTATTATTCAAATCGAGACAGAAAGTCACAATAATGGAGCTTTAATTAAACCCCTTAACCCACACATCAGACAATAATGGAAGCGACGACGTTTCGCTCCCATCCAAAACACATTTCGCCCATAGCACTGCTGCATTGCTCTGACCTTGGGAGCGACAGGTAGGCATCCCAGCCCGCCTTCCCTTATCACACCTCCTACCCCCCCTTCCTTTGGTGGACGCTTCCATGACGTAACAATGACGTCATATAATCGGTCATCAATACAGGAGCCACTAAGAAGCGAGCTCTGGCAAGCATGAGATGCCAGAAGATCTAGACTCACTTCTACTCACATAAAAAAACTACCTTTTATCAACCAATTGTTAAATTCTAACATTTAGGAAGCCAAGCTAACATTTATGTTAACTTAACTATAGTGTTTTCATTGTAGATATAATACGTGATGTATGGTAAATTATTATATTTAAAATAAGTGTTTCAACTGCCGTTGCCCTGGAAACAATGACGTCATTGTTACCATGGAGACAATGACGTCATCATATTGACAGTAGACGCTGCCCTCACCTGGCGGTCGGCTAGTCAGCGACACCCTAAAGGGGAACACCTCAACCCACACGAGGCAAGTACATGCACCCTCCTTCAAATTTTATTATAACAATATTATTTATTTGTCCTCTGATCATCAAATGTGCATCTGGAGCATCTACTGCATGTGTGTGTGTGTGTGTGTGTGTGTGTGTGTGTGTGTGTGTGTGTGTGTGTGTGTGTGTGTTTGTGTGTGTGTGTGTGTGTGTGTGTGTGTGTGTGTGTGTGTGTGTGTGTGTGTGTGTGTGTGTGTGTGTGTGTGTGTGTGGATCAGCTGGACATGTAGCTAAGGTTATAAGTAATATCTGTTATGTTAATATTTGAACTGCGTTTATCTTTTGGTAGATGTTAAAGTGAAAGCTTTTTTTTGAGAGGTTCTGATTGGTGAGTGATTCTGTGATTATTAACAATTTGATTACATGTTTTGTTACGAAATTTGTGGAGGAATTGGTACAGTGTTTTTATTTTAAAATATTTTAAGCCATTTTCCTCATATTCGTACATGCATGTTTTGAATATGCACACATACTTGCATAATATATTACATACACACACACACACACACACACACACACACACACACACACACACACACACACACACACACATATATATATATATATATATATATATATATATATATATATATATATATATATATATATATATATATATATATCCCTCTGACTAGTGCTCTTGCATCTTTGTTTAATTGGAAGAGGATTTCACCAAATATTATCTGTGTTCTTGGTAAACTAAAATAATAAATAACTGTAGAATGTATTACACTAATTATAAATGTACACAATGTTTCGAACCTACATGGTTCATTCTCAAGTGATGGGACCGTACTGGGCGTATTGGATTTATACCATTTGGGAGGTCAGGTACATAACACAAATCAGTGTGGAGTACGGCAAAAGGGAAGAAAGAATGGAGGATGAATGGGGGACGTAAATGGGGATGAATTGAGTAGGAAAAAAGGGAGGAAGCACATACAAAAGTTAATCAGGTGTAGTGGGCGTGGCGTTTTGAGCAGTGGCGTCACCGTTGGCACCTTTGAGTTCCGGTCTTGTTCTTAGTCTCATGGTGGATAGAGTGAATAGTTCCATTATTTGGGTATTAATGGTGGGCTGTTTAGCTTTTATATGAATGGCTTCAAGAATTTGTAATCTTCTTACATCCTGAGTTCTGTCTATTATCCAAGTATTTTAAGTATTACAAGTAAGATTTCACAGCAGTGTACAAAATTTCTTACGAATTACATGCCTCTGTTATGGCTTCCAGCAATCAGTAAATCCTGTTTTCACCATTGCGTATTTCTGCTGGGTGCGTGACGTCATTACGGATCGCGTCACTCACGTGTTTACAAGTAAGAGAAGGTGTTGTGGTGGTCGTGTTGGAGAGTGTGGAGGGCGGGAGTCCGTCCCTCGCCTGCTCTACCGACCACCAAGAAGAGTCAAACCAGTTCGCAGTTCATATCTCTTCTTAATCATAGCAGAACGGCCGATTTGTCACTGATTTGTCTCTGTATAAAATCCTACCGCCAAAACGAACCAGGAACGAACCCAAGCAACCCACCAAACCCATCACTTCGATACATGGAAAACGTAGATATATGTGAGCAGTTAGAGTTTATTGTAACGTTAGTTGCCAAAACGTATATTACGAGATCTATTAGTTGAGAGGACTTGTTGACCATAAGCTAGATTCCTATAGCCTGTATAATATACAATATAATGAATTCCAATTCGAAGTTTGTCGTTACAAGCGACTACGTGTGTGTGTGTGTTTGGGGGTCTAGATACGCGAGTTCGATCCCACTGAACGTCTCAATATATTCTGAGAGATTCGTTTGTTTCCATAGTTATTTCTTCTAGAATTTAGACTCCAGGCAAAATTCTTCTTGTAATATCTCATTTGCGCCTTTGATATGATAAATTGTGCTTGTATAAATAGAGTATGTCAGAATTTCAAAGAAAGCCAACAAAATCAATATGCAGCCAAGCACGCAAAGCACACACACACACACACACACACACACAGACACACACACACACACACACACACACACACACACACACACACACACACACACACACACACACACACACACACACACACACACACAAACACACAGACACACACACACACACACACACACACACACACACACACACACACACACACACACACACAGACACACACACACACACACACACACACACACACACACACACACACACACACACAGACACACACACACACACACACACACACACACACACACAGACACACACACACACACACACACACACACACACACACACACACACACACACACACACAGACACACACACACACACACACACACACACACACACACTAGATTATGTTTGTTTAGGTAATAATTTCCCACTTGTCAATACAACAAAACTTATTAATCTAACAATCACATGATGAAACTATATAAAAAAACAGCGTATAAACATGCACCCAAAAAATCCTGATAAGAAATACTTTCGAATGCAAAAACTTAACAACATTGGAAAAAAATGTTTACTAGTCAAAGGTCTTGCGTCTCACCCCCCCCCTCTCCCCCTCACTCGTCCCTCCAGAGAGCCCCAAACGGTCGTCTCTCCCTCTACTCGTCCTTCCAGAGAGCCCCAAACGGTCGTCTCTCCCTCTACTCGTCCTTCCAGAGGGCCCCAAACGGTCGTCTCTCCCTCTACTCGTCCTTCCAGAGGGCCCCAAACGGTCGTCTCTCCCTCTACAAGTCCTTCCATAGGGCCCCAAACGGTCGTCTCTCCCTCTACTCGTCCTTCCAGAGGGCCCCAAACGGTCGTCTCTCCCTCTACTCGTCCTTCCAGAGAGCCCCCAAACGGTCGTCTCTCCCTCTACTCGTGCTTCCAGAGGGCCCCAAACGGTCGTCTCTCCCTCTACTCGTCCTTCCAGAGAGCCCCCAAACGGTCGTCTCTCCCTCTACTCGTGCTTCCAGAGAGCCCCAAACGGTCGCCCACCACCCCGGGCTGACCTTAACCCTGACTTCCACCCTCCTACTCAGGAACAAAAGCCTGCAGTTTTTGCAAGGGGGAAGTCTGGTGGAGGTGAGTCAGAGAGCTTGGTTACCTGTGGATCCCCCGCCCCGTCCCCACCCTCCCCGGCCTCGTGCTGTCTGCCGGAGGTGGTCTCTTGTCGTGATCCCTGAATCCAGGTACACAAAGTTGTTGTTGTTTGAGATTCACTTTTGGGAACAAACAGTTCCAAGTAGCACGGACCATGGTAAGCCCGTAGTGGACTTACCTGTTGCAGGAGCAGGGCTGTAACTGGTACACAGGGTGCAAATTTAACTTACAATACACAGGTAGAAGAGGTAAGGTTCCCCAGAAATTGTGTGGGGTTGTGAAGAAATAGGGAAATAATGGGAGAAGGAGGCCAATCAGACAATGGGTAAGAAGGTGGGTGGGGGAAACTGGGTAGAGATGTTATCAAGTTATTACCTAAGTGTTATTACTTAAGTGTAGTTACAGGATGAGAGATACGCTCGTGGTGTTCTGTCTCTAACCTCTCCTCGTAGCTCTTGCCCTTGTGTTCTGGGAGCCACTTAGTAGCATGTCTTTGCACCTTCTCCAGTTTGCTGGAGGGTGAGATCTGGGTCTGAGCGTAGGCAAGGTATCGAAGTCGTTACTCTGTATATTTAGGGTGTACTCTGAATATTTTTTTCATGAGTATAGCTTCTAGGATTTGCAGTCTTCTCTGGTCAGTAGTGGATGCCAGGAGTGTTCTATTATCTACTAGCATCTTCCTAGCGAGTGTTGTGTTATGAACACTTTGAACATAGTTTCTAGGGGCACCAGCTTGTAGATGGGAGGTCAGTCTTCTCGGAAGATATGTGGTGCTAATATCAATATAAGTAGATGGAAGGGGCCATCCTCCATTGGGGCATGTAAACTGGTACACAAAATTTGCTTTATGGAAATAGTTGTATTGTTTATTGGGGCTGTTCTTAAGTATTAAATCAGCAGTATTTTTTGTTTTGTAGAAAATAATGAATTCCAATCTTTGGTCTGGGGGTGTCGGCTTCATTCCATTTGAAATTATATTTTTAATTACTCGTTCTTCATTTATATACTGTGAACTCATAGTGGATTTGTAATAGAGTTTGATGGGCTGGGTTGTTTGCTGTTGCAGTTGTTCTCTGTTATACCAACTTTCAAAATATCTTCTGATATGAGTGTTGACTTCTCTAGTCGTGTGACGGGTGCTTATTAATACTTGATGGTTTCTGTCAAGTTCCTTGTGGATGTAATGCCAGGTAGAACAATGACTAAAGGCTCTGCGTATAAATACGTTTATCACACTAATATTATCTCTGTTGACCAAACCACACACTAGAAATTGAATGTTTGGTCAACATTTTTCAGCCACGTTATTGTGACTCATCATCTACATCTCATTATCTCTATCTGGGAAATCAGAGTGACCATTCATACACATTCCAATGTTGGTGGGTTTAGTATTAACTTCTGTCGTGAAAGTGTTTTGTTTGGTTTTCACTTCAAGGAAAGACTTTAGGAAAGAGAGCCTAAATGTTGACCAAACCATTGTCTATAAAATGAAGAGACGACGACGTTTCGTTCCGTCCTGAACCATTATCAAGTCGATTGAGTGATAGTCGACTTGAGAATAGTCCAGGACGGACCGAAACGTCGTCGTCCTAATTGCTTTAAAAGCAATTAGTTACCTTAGAGAAAGGGGTTGTTTAAGAGGAATAAGAAGAATTAGTCATTCAAGATGAAAAAATTGTTCATGCCAGATTCTCTAGTGTCTTCAAACTTAAATCACTATAGGCCTTCTAACCAGGATCATCAGGCATAGTTACATGAATATATATATATATATATATATATATATATATATATATATATATATATATATATATATATATATATATATATATACTCGGCTCGGCAGAAAGTCTAGCCGAGTACAAGGAAGGTCTTGAAGAGCTAGATCTCACTGCCAAAGTACATACTGTGAAGTAGGTATTGTGAGGAGTGCAGAGTACTCGAGACACTGTGTGACCGGGTGCAATGACTGGACTTGACCTTGCTTGAGTGACCTTTGACCTACACCAGCCCCCAGCAACACTGCCACACCGGCCCACCGTACCAGGGTTTGAAGCTGATGGGTGTTTGGGAATGCCATGCGTTATCTTTGACCCGTTATCTAAGACGTAATACAGTTGCTTCGACGGGCTGGTTACGTTGCTGGGATATATATCTCAGTTTGGCTAGTTGGAATACCTAAAAAAAACGATAATGAACAGATAATATTTTGACGTTTATCCATTAAATAACGAACTTGGGAAGAGTTTAAGCCAAAAATAAGATAGATATATGGAACCAACTCACGAGAAATATAACACAACACCGTCCGACTAAAGACCAATGAACATTCTCTGACAACCACTGGAGAACCTTCTGAAGAACTAAAGATCCTTCTAACATAGACACACTTCATGAAAACACTTCAATTCTCACAGCGTCGGACAAGGACACTTGATCAAGTGTTTAAAAACACATACACGCCAGCACCTGCAGCCATATATTTAGCAAAGACAACTAAGAAATGCGGAAATAAAAACAAATGGGGAGAAAAGACCATTTAAAAGACAAAAAAATATATAAACAAACGCAACTTAAGGACTCCTAAATGTTGACCTTCGCTTTCGTTCTTAAAGTAGAGCGGTTGTTTCGTAACCAAGCCAGCCTCCCACACCTCCTACGCGGTCTTGTCTCCCACTACCAGCCTCCCACACCTGCCTCCCCCGCAGTCTTGTCTCCCAAACCTCCCCCAACACCTCACCAAACCTTCCATACATCCTGTCAGCATCAGATAACTTCAGATTACTTAACATCGTTTCCTTTCCCCCAGTAGTTGTTTCTCTCCCATTCCTCCCACCCCTTTCCCATCCATCCTATCCTCTCCATCCCTCAACCTATTCCATCACCTCACTACTTCGAACATGTGTTGCTTGTACACATTACTGTTCAAAAATGTATTCTGCCAGATATTGACAGATATCCATCTCTTCAGTGTTGAGATATGCCCGAGTCTGTAAATATTATCTGACTTTTGCAGCTCTTGGTGATGTATTGGGGCTCTTAGTGATGTATTGGGGCACTTGATGATGTATTGGGGCTCTTGGTGATGTATTGGGGCTCTTGGTGATGTATTGGGGCTCTTGGTGATGTATTGGAGTACTTGGTGATGTATTGGGGCACTTGATGATGTATTGGGGCTCTTGGTGATGTATTGGGGCTCTTGGTGATGTATTGGGGCTCTTGGTGATGTATTGGGGCTCTTGGTGATGTATTGGGGCTCTTAGTGATGTATTGGAGTACTTGGTGATGTATTGGGGCACTTGAAGATGTATTGGGGCTCTTGGTGATGTATTGGGGCTCTTGGTGATGTATTGGGGCTCTTGGTGATGTATTGGAGTACTTGGTGATGTATTGGGGCTCTTGGTGATGTATTGGAGTACTTGGTGATGTATTGGGGCACTTGATGATGTATTGGGGCACTTGGTGATGTATTGGGGCACTTGGTGATGTATTGGAGCCCGTGGTGATGTATTGGGGCACTTGATGATGTATTGGGGCACTTGGTGATGTATTGGGGCACTTGGTGATGTATTGGAGCCCGTGGTGATGTATTGGAGCATTTGGTGATATATTGGAGCACTTAATGATATACTGGAACACTTAATGATATACTGGAACACTTGCTATTATACAAGACCCTTCAGTAAGGCAATATTCACTATGAAATTCGACTATTAAGCAGTATACTTGATGTAATTATACCTAGAGAAAGCAAAGCTACTTTAACACCTTTTAGGGTCGTGTGCCGAAGTTAAATCTCATAATTAAATACAAATTACAATTACATTATGTACTTACATAGTTAATAAACCACTGTAGGAGTTGTAGATGAGAAATACATTACGTACTTATGAATGATAGAATGTATATATTCATTGTGGAATGTAGAATGTATATATGCATTGTATGAATGTATAACTACATCTGTGGTAGCAAATACATTAGGATAAACATATATTAATATTTGTTTTGCTTTCATTTATCATAATCTTTTCCCCTTCCTCTGGCCCTTTCCATCCTTCCCATCAATTCCTTTCATCTCTCATTATCTTATCTCATATTGTATTTTGATGCTCTATACATATTTTGTATTAATTATTGTATAATCGCCATATACAATGGGGCATTAAAACAAACCCTTAAACTATTGGAAATACTTTTTTAATGCTTTAAAAAATCAATTTCTCAAGCTTAGGAATTTTCTAATGTAATCCTTTTTAAAGACGACTCAGAATCCTTAAAATTTAATGTTTAAAAATGCTCTCATTCTTGACCCCCTAAGCTATAGATAGGCTGCATTGAAGACTTATATAGAAAATCTGTTAAATAGTTCCTGAAGAGCCTTATTGAACTGAGGCTGAAATAGATCTCAGAGTGAATGGTAGAGTGGAACTTACCCGAGGGGGGCAACGCCCCCTTGTCCTCCTGAAATAGCGCCCCCCTTGTAAATTCTGCAGGAAGATGTGGAGTGAACATGGGATGTGGGTAGCTAGGTATGGCGCTCCCCTCTTCTAGTGGGTGGCCAGGTATAACGGACACACCCCTAGTGGTCACCAGGTATAGCGGACACACCCATAGTGGGTCACCAGGTATAGCGGACAAACCCATAGTGGGTCACCAGGTATAGCGGACACACCCATAGTGGGTCACCAGGTATAGCGGACACACCCATAGTGGGTCACCAGGTATAGCGGACAAACCCATAGTGGGTCACCAGGTATAGCGGACACACCCCTAGTGATCACCAGGTATAGCGGAGACCCCCCTAGTGATCACCAGGTATAGCGGACACCCCCCCTAGTGATCACCAGGTATAGCGGAGACCCCCCTAGTGATCACCAGGTATAGCGGACACCCCCCCTAGTGATCACCAGGTATAGCGGACACCTCCACTAGTGGGTCACTAAGCATAACATTCCAGGTGTGTGGAGGCGGGTCCAAAATTCCCACCAAGTAAAAATGCTGGAATTTTAACTTTTATTTAAAAAAAAAAGACTTTTTTCATCGCATTAATTACACATTGACATTAAAATCCACAGCTCCTAATTACCAACTAAATCTTTATCTAAAATAATTTGTTATATTATAAGAAATAGAAGGGGAAATAATTAAATAAATTACTTGCTTTATCATCAGAGAGAATTGAAAAAAATAAGAAGGAAAAGCTGGAACTGAAGAGGACCTTGGCAACGCGGGGGAGTAGTGAGGTGGTCTGAGTCGTCACCTTTACGATTTGGGGTTCTCTCTCTCACTCCCTCTTTCTCTCTCTCTCTATTTAGGTTCTCTTCAATACACGCGCGAAGGCAAAAGGCTTCGGTGACGTCATTGCCACGTCACAGAAACGTCACGGCCACGTCAAAGATACGTCATGGAACGTCACCACTGCAGTCTCACCTTCTATTGGCTCTCCAGATCTAGGGTGTCATAATATGCGTGAAACCTTATTGGTTGATTTCAAACCCACGTTGCAACTTGCCTCAGGGAGTGAAGATTTGCAACAGACCATTACTATTCACACTAACACTATGTGTATGGATATACACAGTTAGGGAAGTATGCTGGCGGTAACGCACTAATCCATGCTGCCTCCATCCGGCGCCCGCACTCCGAGACTGCGCACGAGCTGGTAAATTATGCTATTCAGTTACGCATAAAACACCTACTGACGACCCACGCGCATATCATGTGCACAGTTTTTTTTGCCACTCGCCCACACATGTTAATATGAGAGAGAGAGAGAGAGAGAGAGAGAGAGAGAGAGAGAGAGAGAGAGAGAGAGAGAGAGAGAGAGAGAGAGAGAGAGAGAGAGAGAGAGAGAGAGAGCGTGGTAATTCCCTTCCATCGGGAGATTTGGTTTTAGCTTCGAGTCTGGGAGGATTCAGTGGGCTCCAATCCTTCCTTATTTTTTCTTGTTCATCCACCAGTAATTGGGTACCTGGTTGTTAACCAATTGGCGGGTTGTGCTTCAAGGGCAACTTGTAAGGTAAAGCTTACCATGAGGAAGGGAAAGCTTTAGCCTGCTAACAGAAGTCTAATCCTGTATCCATTAGTGTACAAAACAAAAAACAAAGAAAATGTGATTGATGCAACATTTTGGTAGGAACATGAAAATTATAAATCTCTACAGGACACACAACTCTGCAAATCCTTTAATCACATCTAAATTGCAGTCATCACCTAACATCACACAATCAAAGGAAAAATTTTGTTAAAAATTATTAATCATTTCAATTCAACATCCACTGGACGCTCTACCTTGTCCGACACGGGATCACTGACCCCTACATCCACTGCACCTTTACACTTGCCGATCCAGGGGCCAGATTCACGAAAGCACTTACGAACCTGTACATCTTTTCTCAATCTTTGGTGGCTTTGTTTACAATTATTAAACAGTTAATGAGCTCCGAAACACCAGGAGGCTGTTTATAACAATAACAACATATGAATGGGAAGTTTTCATGCTTGTAAACTGTTTTAATAAATGTAACCAAAGCCGTCAAAGATTGAGGAAAGATGTACACGTTTGTAAGTCCTTGCGTAAGTGCTTTCGTGAATCTGTCCCCTGGCACCCAGTCAAAAGATTGGGCGTCGTCTCTCACCCCTGGCGGTCTAGCCCTTCACCACAACTGACACCTAATCAGTAACAACAAATCATGGATTTGTTGGATTTGCTTTGAATTTCCAACGTCAGCGACGCTCTACACTACAACACCGTCAGCAGCGATCTTAACACGTGGCTTAATTGTCGAATCACTTGATCAGGACAGGTGGAGATCACCTTAGGTAAATAAATCCTGGTCCCAATCCGGTAAACAGACCTGCTGGTTTGACTTCAACTTCCTACTGCATTCTGCTGAAGACTACTAGTAAGATATCAATTATAATCACTGCCGAAGGACCGGGCATCAAGAGGATGCACCAGTCGAACCCAGAAGGATTTGAATAGAGAGGATCAACTGCTTAGAGACATAATCTTGAACAGACCATGAAATATTTAGAGCTGATGAACACACAAGCGATTAACCTAGCTACCCAGATCCAACTCCTGTAGATCTTTCAGTGCTTCACAAAGCACAACATACTGGTACGACTCACCAATCGGACCCACCAGTAGGACTCATCAATAGGATTCATCATTTACCTACCAGCCACGAGGGCAGGTACCATTCACAGATGCCTTGTTAAATAACATGCAAACATGAGAAATCAATCCATTAGAACAATGTCTGGCAGAATCAGGGGCTTCATCTCCTGCACACAAACTCCTGGAAGCAGATAGCCACAGCCATCTAACTCCCAGGTACGTATGTACTGCTTCGAGAACAGGTTCATGAAGTGAAACAATGTCAAACTTTTTCTGTTCCGTCCTGGAATCAAACACAGGTTCCAGGATTGCGAGTCGAGGATAAGGACCACTCGACCGCGACACTTTGTGTGTGTGTGTGTGTGTGTGTGTGTGTGTGTGTGTGTGTGTGTGTGTGTGTATGTAAAGCATACAAAGATAACATTTAATATATGCGAGCACATTAGATAATACAAAAACAACACGTCATCAATTTCAAAGTTTCTAAGCTCTCCGTCAAAGACGAAAGCAGCATTAGAAACTAGAGTGTAGAATCCGCAACCATCAGCTGCTACAATGCATCTGGATATACTGAAGGTAAATTTAACATTATAGCCATTTATTGTTAAATTATTACCTAATAAATATTATTAACATAATCCTTCATATCTAGAACATAACTGCATCTCCACCTCTCACCTCGACTATCTTTTCCCCTCTGTTAGCAACTCCCGCTTTCGTGTCCTCAACACAATACCTGACTTGGTATCTCCGAAGCCACACCTGACTCGGTATCTTCAAAGCAATATCCGACTTATTATCTCTGAAGCCACACCTGACTCGGTATCTTCAAGCCAACCTTCCATCAGGTCATTGAACTCATTCTGGCGCCCAGCAATAGGAAAAAAACCCCGCCAGCCCCTTTGGGATGGTGAATCGCAAAGGAGTTCGCGTTCGCGTTGTGTCCGCCCCCGCCACGGCATTAATTATGTCTCCGGGAACCAGGATAGCAACACCAGAAATAGTGGAGTAAAGGTAAACTCGATAACTGGTTAAATAATGCTGAGGTTAAAGCAGATCGCCAAGAGGAAGGATTGCAGGAACAAGTGACGTGTCTTGAAGGGAAACTAAGCTTCCAGAAAGCTTGAGTTTTGGAGTGATTGATGCATAGAAAGAAAGAAAAGACTGTTGTTATCTTTCTTAATTAAAGTAATTGGAATGTTATCTTGATTAACCTCTTGTTTAGTGGATATATTAATTCATCTAATTAGTGATCGTTGAGTGTTACTCCTTCAGTGTAGTGCTTGTTCCCAAAATATAAGTTACTCTCACTATAGTGTTTATTGCTATAGCAATGGTTGCATTAAATCTTGGAGGTTACTTGGAGACGGCTTTATATATGTGTGTGTGTGTGTGTGTGTGTGTGTGTGTGTGTGTGTGTGTGTGTGTGTGTGTGTTTGAGAGAGAGAGAGAGGAGGGGTAAAGGGCCGTGGTTGAGTACAGATAAGGCAATCATCACTATACACAGTTCTCTCCCCTGGTATGATACGAGCTCCTCATTAGAGGTATATAAAGCTCTCACAATTTCCCAAAAAATGACAAAAAACTATAAAATTAAACTTATTACAATTACATCACATTCACCTATACATACAAAGAATTAACCACGAAAAATCTAATATTTTAGACAATGGAATGATAATATTGTAAGTGTCAATAATTAATTACAATTACAATTAATTACAATTAAACTCACACAGCAGCCCACATAATATATAGCAACAAAATGTGGAGCAGCAACTGAAAGGTAATTAACAAATGCAAAAATTCGATGGCCCTTGCATTGTTGCACGTTCTGTTATTCTCAATGTTCGCTGAATGTTCTTCTGTTCTTTCAGGGTCCACTGAATAAAAGGACCTGTTCATCTGTTCATTGGGGTCCCTTGATTGTTTCAAACGTTGGTTGGACAT
This sequence comes from Procambarus clarkii, assembly GCF_040958095.1. Taxonomy (NCBI): domain Eukaryota; kingdom Metazoa; phylum Arthropoda; class Malacostraca; order Decapoda; family Cambaridae; genus Procambarus; species Procambarus clarkii. Next base: position 11,521,765 of record NC_091239.1, on the reverse strand, counting down.
GTATATGAGTGGGATTGGATAGTTATAATTAGGAGCTGCCTCGTATGGGGCAATAGGCCTTCTGTAGTTATCTTTGTTCTTATGTTCTAGTTCGAGTGTTCGAACAGTTCTCTAGGATTGACAAGCGTCATATTTAAATCCAGTGGTTACAGGATCCAAGTGTGTTGCTAAATCAGCGTTGATAGAGCTCATTCAACGTTGAACTAAGACATTCAAACATTCTTTCATCACAAAAAACTTTGTTTCTGGCGGGCCCAATGTCCATGTATTACATTGGTTCGACGATGGGTTAAGGTGTTCGAATGGCTGTCTCAATTACCGCTAGTTCGCAGGTTTCTCAGACCATCGGTGTTCGATTCCCGATCGTCCAAGGGCTAAATAGTCATACTGGGTTAGTATATTCTTTCCTTCCTTGCGGATATATTCACAGACAGGTATATCTCATTTCTCAGCCTATATATGCATTTGAGTTTATGTTAGACCTTAACTATGTTCAGTTTAGAAGTACTAGGGGAGGGAGGGAGGGGGGAGGGGGGTGTACCCGGCGTTGCTCGGGTGACTGGACGATACATCTACACTATGCACACTATCTCCATCACCTGTAACCCTCTTTTCTACTATTTTCGTCACTGTGCTTCAAATGTTCCTTGAGCATGGGCAACAGTATGGTCGGAGTTCGAGTACAAGATGCTGAACACTTTAATTTATATCCGTAATAGGGGGTACCCGACTGCCCCCCCTACCCATGCCTGATCGCTCTTCCCCTATTCCCCCCTTCCTCTGTCCTCTCCCAATCTTCCCACTCTCTTATTTCCCTTTCCCTATCCCACCATCTCCTCGACTCTCTAAGGTCCTGTCCATAAAGCCTTCCTTTCCTATCCTCACACTCTCCCAATGTTCCCCATCTCGCTTCCCCTATCCTCCCCTTCTCTTCCCACCTAACCCCCTCTCCTTCTCTCCAACTTTAATTTCCCTGAACCACCCTCTCACTTCTCTCTCTCATTCTTTCTCGTTTCCCCTAAAAAGAAGTAAAGAAATCTAGGGACTCGGCCAGCCACATTTCACTAATTACGTGGGGGTTGGGAGGTTGGAAGTCGGACTAGCCTATGTCCATCCAGTACCGCAGACCATTCACTCTACAAAGTTGCGTGAGGTTTTATATATATATATATATATATATATATATATATATATATATATATATATATATATATATATATATATACAAGTGTGAAATATAAATGAATAGATCCACAGAGTAACCGAAGAATATGCAAGACTCCTCTACTTTTTTAACACATTCTGAAGTCCTCAAATTTCGAACAGAAACTCTTGCTTATAATGCGAGCATTTCCCCTCTGGATCACCACACTGAGGCGCTGACACGAGAAATTGGCAGCTTTGAGGTCTTTTCCAGTAAACCCAGAGCCAATTTCTTTGAGAATACTCATATACTACACAAATTGTACATATTATTCTATACAGTCATCTATACACAGACTACAATGGAACGTTTATCAGTGCTTATATATTAGCATGTGAGTAATTCACCTTCATCACTCTCTTCGGCCCTTCGCTTCACATTCGTATTCGTTCATTGGCTCTGATAGTTCCTCTTTACTTGGTGTGACATTCCTCCCCCTCTCCCCTCTATACCCCGGACAGGTGAGCTTCCCCTCACCACCCACACTCAACCCTCGCTGCCTACCGCCCGCGCCACGCCTGTCAGACCACGGACGCGCTTAAAGCTGAGTTAAGCTTGAGGGAGGAGGACGAGGACGAGGGAGAACGATGCAAGTTGATGTTATTTGCTTTTTCCAGCACAATCTTTTGAAGTTAGTTCGCTTGAAATGTACCTATGAAATTTGAGTTTGTTAATGATTTCCTGCGCTACGTGGTTATTTAATTATTAATTCTCTACATATGTGTACATGGAGTTGCAGATGGTTGTTGTGTAGTTAATTATGTGTTGTACTTGCCTATCTGTGTAGACTGGAGTGAGGTCTAGCTCTTCATGTCCCGCCTACTAGCCCTGTACCTGTTGATTTTCAGGGTCCTAAACGATGTTGTTGTATTTGCCAGCGTCGCATATGCTGCTGATGTTATTCTGTCTATGTGTGCCTCCGGTGTGAGTGTCGGATGTATAGCCGCTTCCTGATCCTTCTCTCTTTCTGATTCCTGTGCCTGCCTTCCCTGTATGGTGTAGCTCCTCTCTTCCTTTCCCATCCTCATTGCATTACACCTCTTGGGATTGAATTTCAGCAACCATTTGCCTGCCCACTCCTGGAGTTTGCCAAGGTCTTCCTGGGATTGAAATTAGTGGATGGTGGTAGCTTTGTTGCGGTGATTAGTAGTTGTTACTACTGATGGTTGCTGGTGGTGATTGGTAGCGGCAGCAAATCATGAATGGTGACGGTGGAGGCTGGCGGTGATTGGTGCCAGTGATTGGTAGTGGTGTCTGGTGGTGGTAGGGGATGACGACCACAAGTGGAAATGGTTTACCTAACCATACCAGTAGCACCTGTGGAGATTAGGGACCTGTAAAGGCTGCAGGCTGCCACTGATTATATATTCAGTAAGACATACAATAGGCCATTTTCTCTCGTAGTAAACATTTAAGCTGACAGATAGTTGGGTTGGAGCCTGTGGGTCAACCAACAGTGGTGGAGGTGATTTGGGTTGATAAATTTGGATGATATTTCTCGTGGATGATGCATTTATGCTGAGAGTGTTGAAGAGAACTTGAGAAGCATGGCAACGTTGACTGTGGGAACTAATGGACTGTTGCAACAGATTCACCCAACATAAACATGTAAGAAAACACATACTTGTTCACCCACCATCATGCACTCTCCACGTCAACTCACCCCCCCCCCACCACACTAAACACACCCCACTGCACATACACCCACACCACACACACACACACCCACACCACACACACACACCCGCACCACACACACACACAGCAAACACTCCCACACTACACATACACCCAAACCACACACACACACCCACACCACACACACCCACAGCAAACACACCCACACACACACCACACACCCACACAACACATACATCTACACCAAACACACCCATACCAAACACACCCACACTACACATACACCCACACCAAACACACCCACACTACACATACACCCACACCACATACACACCCACACAACACTTACACCCACACCAAACACACCCACACCAAACACACCCACACTACACATACACCCACACCACATACACACCCACACAACACTTACACCTACACCAAACACACCCACACCAAACACACACCCACACACACCCACACTACACATACACTCACACTAAACACACCCACACAACACATACACCCACACCAAACACACCCACACTACACACACACCACACACACACACACACACCACACACACACACATACACATCCACGCCTACATACTCCCACCCACACACACCTCCCACGCCACCCACATATGAACTCCCACACCTGACTTAACCAAGAGTCAATCACGCAGCAGCTTTTATAAAGCAAATAATTAACGCAGGGGATAAGAGAGTGCTATGTGCTGCATCTCCCCATGTTGAGAGAGTTGATTACACAATTTGTTGATTAATAAATACTGTTCTTATGCAGTCATAAATTCAAGGAGAAAAAGGACGATAATTAATGAAAAATATTATTAGCTAATAATTATTTACATCGTTCATAGTGAAAATGATTAAATATCGTTGATAATGAATGATGCTGATAGAGATACGGTGACGATAATAATGACATATATAATGCATTATTGCATAATAATACCTATTACCAATGCAACAGTAATACCAATATTTTGAACAAAATAAAAATCTCTAGTAATACAATTTTTTTTAGTAATAATTATAATTCTACAGACACCCATGCACAGAAATTATACTTTAAACACACACACACACACACACACACACACACACACACACACACACACACATATATATATATATATATATATATATATATATATATATATATATATATATATAAATATATATATGGTATGACAGCGTCAGACCACGGAGGAAGAATTGAAACTGGAATTTCCTTAAGTACTTTCGTATATTAGTACCTCTTCAGAGGGAATGATTTACAAGTCAAGTATTGGACATATATATAGGCAGGAGAGAGAGGTGAAGTGAGGTATAATGAAAAATTAATGGGAATTGGGTGGATATAAATAAGAGCTGAAAAAGAACTGCAGAAGGCCTATTAGCCCATACAAGGCTCCCATTTATAACCACTAATGGTTTATGAGCCCATAAAGTAATGGTTTATGGGCCCATCGTGATGAATAATGTGAAAATGTTTAATCACGAAGAAAAATTAAACTAGACCTGTGCTCATTCGTATTTAAACATTCTCAACATTAACATTCTCAAAAATGTTAATTAATTCGTTGTATTTATAACGTTGTTTCCCATAACGTATAAAACGCGACCTATTCGTTGAGAGGACGGGATGTCCATTATGAGGTCAAGAATTTCAAGAACAACGAATTCAGCGGTTTTAATCTTCTAATGTTCCTATCCACGATTTTTATCATTTAATAGCCTTCACTCGTATGTTTCCCTTAATCTATCTCTCTGTCTCGCTCAAGAATATGGGAGAGAGAGAGAGAGAGAGAGAGAGAGAGAGAGAGAGAGAGAGAGAGAGAGAGAGAGAGACCCCACATACACAGTTGCTAAATGCTCTACGTCAAGCGTTGTATCTGAGACGAACATATGTTGCTCTGTTTGTGTGTGAGCGAAGGAGCTCAATAAGTGAGTCTCAGTGCTCGTGAGAGAGTTTATGAGAGTATCCGGCGATGAAACATGAACTGAAAAATAAAGGTATACTCACCTAGATGAGTTTACTGGGTCAAGCAACAGCTCCTCAGCCCCGCCTTCCCATATGGTTGGGAAGGGATCTATTAATCTCTCAATTTTGTCTACCACTGTATCTCGTTATCACTGTATAACTGTGTATCACTGTATATCTTTGTCTCTCTTTCTCCACTTATCTTGCATTAAACATGTTCGTTTCAATTCATTCTTTCTCACAAATAAATTAACAAACAAAGACTTTAACTTTCAATGTTTGAGAGGAAAGGGAGAATGTGTGGGAGGTATTACAAGAGTTTTAAAACAGGGCAAACGAGCTTAAATGTAAATAAGAAATACTATTTCTTAAAACAAGGAAATGAATGCAGGATAAATCTTGATAAAACATGGATTATTAAAATTAGTCGTTAAAAACTGCTTAGAGAGAGGATGGATGTGTGTGTGTGTGTGTGTGTGTGTGTGTGTGTGTGTGTGTGTGTGTGTGTGTGTGTGTGTGTACTCACCTAGTACACAACTAGTTGTGCTTGCAGGGGTTGAGCTCTGGCTCTTTAGTCCCGCCTCTCAACCGTCAATCAACAGGTGTACAGGATCCTGAGCCTATTGGGCTCTATCATATCTACACTTGAAACTGTGTATGGAGTCAGCCTCCACCACATCACTTCCTAATGCATTCCATTTGTCAACCACTCTGACACTAAAAAAGTTCTTTCTAATATCTCTGTGGCTCTTGTGTGTGTGTGTGTGTGTGTGTGTGTGTGTGTGTGTGTGTGTGTGTGTGTGTGTGTGTGTGTGTGTGTGTGTGTGTGTGTATTTTACCCTCACATTTGTCTAGGAATGTCGTCTCAAAGCAAATGACACAACTGGCATACGTTTTGACCTATGGTCAGAGTTCAACAAGAGGAATCAAAGGTAGCTGGGATCATTGACTAGAATGTTTAAGGTTACGGCCAGGCGAGTGTTTGACCTTAAAGCTCCACAAATCAACAAGTTTCGTGGGGTACACTATGACCTCATTTTCTCTTGTATTCATTTTCAATTTGTAAATGAAAAATCAGATTGTAAATGTCATGCATTTGCAATCTGAGCTTCTCATGTATATTCTTGAATATTATCAATTCGAAACCGCTATTTTACATTTTACTTTCAGTAATAAACTGTTTTCCCAAATTAGATGTATGGTGATACTTTTATAAATAAATTGGAAGTAAGAATATACTGAGGTTATGAAATGGGATCGAACTCGCATCCGTGGACTCCCTAGACAACTTGCCTCAATATATATATATATATATATATATATATATATATATATATATAATCAACTGCCTGGCTGATTTAATTCAGTATGAAATTGAACCCTCTTTCCTTTGCACATCCCTATGCGTTCTGTAAGAGAATGACAGTTGGAGCAGATTCTTTTCCGTTGGCTAGTCCCTTCGCCTACTCGTTGTAAGGAAGCTGTCACAAGTGTCCCGAGACAAAGACAGAAGTAAAAAGTCCATTTAAAAAATGTTTTCAACTCACTCAAAAGGGAAGTAGTTCTCACAAAGCCGCCTTAACAGAGTGAATTTAACAGGGAGATCCCGTCTTGTAACCCCTATCTTTCGTGAGATGAGATCTTAAGCAGGCTGACCTGCCAAGTCAATATCTAGCTCTTGGACCACGGCACACTCTGGCAGCCACGTAAGATCCCCTGCAAAGCAGACCTACATCTGGTGAAGTACTTGAAGGTTTTGTAACGGCGAATATTTCTTTAAGTCATTAACTGAGGCCGACTCTCGACCATGCTGTGACCAACCCGTACCCCAGACTATACATCCTGCAAAGTTGGGTGAGGATAGCCCCAGAAATTTTCCCTTCAACGTCTCTTTCCACTCTGGAATATCTTCAGGTAATTATTTCTTTATTCATTTTTGTGTCGTGCGAACTCTCTCTTTACCTATAGATGTTCCTGAATGAAACGAAACGTTGAAGAAAATAAATCCTTCATTATTTATATATATATATATATATATATATATATATATATATATATATATATATATATATATATATATATATATATATTAAATTGCAAAATCATAGTTTTATTTTTCTTCAAAATTCACAGCAGGACTCTGGGAGCGGCAGATGTTGCCTATTGATTGTGTAGAGGCAGGCAGGTACTGCATGGAGTAAAGAGGATAGCACACCTGCCCTGTGGTCGCCTCTATCCTTCCACCACCACCCTGTGGTCGCCTCTATCCTTCCACCACCACCCTGTGGTCGCCTCTATCCTTCCATCACCACCCTGTGGTCGCCTCTATCCTTCCATCACCACCCTGTGGTCGCCTCTATCCTTCCATCACCACCCTGTGGTCGCCTCTATCCTTCCACCACCACCCTGTGGTCGCCTCTATCCTTCCACCACCACCCTGTGGTCGCCTCTATCCTTCCATCACCACGTTGTGGTCGCCTCTATCCTTCCATCACCACCCTGTGGTCGCCTCTATCCTTCCACCACCACCCTGTGGTCGCCTCTATCCTTCCATCACCACCCTGTGGTCGCCTCTATCCTTCCACCACCACCCTGTGGTCGCCTCTATCCTTCCACCACCACCCTGTGGTCGCCTCTATCCTTCCATCACCACCCGGTGGTCGCCTCTATCCTTCCACCACCACCCTTTGGTTGCAACTATCCTTCCACCACTACCCTATGGTTGCAACTATCCTTCCACCACTACCCTATGGTTGCAACTATTTTCTAACATTATTGTCTATTATATTAGGTTCACGAATTACTTAGTTATGTTTGGTTAGGATAGGTTATTTTAGGATAGGTTTGGTTAGGATAGGTTAGGTTTGGATAAGTTAGATTAGGATAGGTTTGGTTAGGATAGGTTAGGTTAGAGTTGATCAAATTTCTATGTTAGTTATGAAAGTAAATTGATTTTTAATCATATGTAATGTAATGGAAAGATGGATCATTCAATAGGGAAAAATATTTAAAAATATTATTATTCCAGGAAGATTATATATATATATATATATATATATATATATATATATATATATATATATATATATATATATATATATATATATATATATATAAAATATTGAGAATACTCGGCGCCTGGGGTAGCCACCAGTTTTTTTTAGGAACTGGGTTCTAGGCTAATTAAAACAACAAGAGACCCAAGAGCTGCCAGCTTCCTTTTCCAGCGCCTTAGCGTGGCGATACAGAGGGGGAAATGCGCACTGCATTCAGGGTTCCTGCCCACCATCTGAGGAGCTGGAGGAACTCGACAACCTATGATAATCATCTTTGTAACCTGTATGTAATTCCTTTCTTGTAATACAGTTTAAAAAAAACATATATGTGTATATTCAAAAGAATGGGGGTGGTAGGAGAAGAAAACCTTAAAGTGCTCAGTGAGAATCCACAAGGTCTTCTCTGAATGCTCTTTATTTTCTTCTCCGAGGCTATAGGTCCCTTCACATGTACACTTACACTAGAGGTGATATCCTCACAACTTTTATATATATATATATATATATATATATATATATATATATATATATATATATATATATTTATATATATATATATATATATATATATATATATATATATATATATATTTATATATATATATATATATATATATATATATATATATATATATATATATATATATATATATATATATATATATATATGAAGGTAGTAGTTTACATAACGCTAATTCACCAGCCTGTTCTCTCTATTTGTTCTGCGTAAATAAAAGCAGCTGTTTTGCCTAACCAGAAACGTTCCAACCTAAGCAACCCTCCTAACCTATTGAACCCGATATATAGAAGATATATGCAGGCGATGAGTCACAATAACGTGGCTGAAGAATGTTGACCAGACCACACACTAGAAGGTGAAAGGACGACGACGTTTCGGTCCGTCCTGGACCATTCTCACAATCGACTTGAGAATGGTCCAGGACGGACCGAAACGTCGTCGTCCCTTCACCTTCTAGTGTGTGGTCTGGTCAACATAGAAGATATTTAAAGGAGCGGTTGATTCCGTTAAAAATGACACGTATTAATTAGATGAACTGATTCCGTTTTGTCTAATGTTTGAAGGCCTATCAACCTCTGGGAGGTTATGATACCAACAACAACAGCCTACTGACCCACCTGCAAACATACGTTAGGTCTGGACATAGTCTGGATCTTGAGTTTCAATGCATATTCACCGATAAATAGAATACATCTATATATATATATATATATATATATATATATATATATATATATATATATATATATATATATATATATATATATATATATATATATATATATATACCTATTGCCTAGGAAGGGAATTCTATATAATAAGGATACTTTCTATGGGGCCTTGAGTCCTCTATTAGAAAGAACTTTGATGTTCCATATTGTATGAAAACTGAGTAGTCTTCATTCACTTGTTTTCTTCATCTAAAGTCAAATTATGTTTGCAATCTCAAACACATCAGGATTTTGGACAGGATTAGTTTTGCTTGGGTGGTCAGAAATTGCATAGTGTTCCCTCAACGGACATCAAAGAAAACGTTCACAAGATCAATGACGTTTCCATGATGCAATACTGCAGTAGTGACGAAACAATGTCGCATTCATGACGATTCCATGACGTCACTGCGTTTCAGCAAATCACAGGAGAGGAAGCCGTACAACACCTGCCAACGGTATTGATTTGTTTCCTAAATTGCTTTTAATAATGACGTATAATGCAGAAACCACTAAATAATGTAAACTAATATATATGGTGTTTAAAGAGTAAAGATCATACTGTTTTATTAAGAAAATTCGAAAGGTTTCATCGCGTTTTAGGACGTTTTGTACAATGATTATCAAGCAGTAAGAAAGAATTTCGTACGGCACCAACGATGACGTCACAAAATATATTTTATCTGTATTATACATCAATAACGGCCATACAGCTGATGGAAGATATATATTATATTACCAAAAATGGCATAAATTAAAATGTTACATTGATAAATAAGCTGGAAGGATGTACTGGATAAAATAAATAAAGTCACTGATAGAAAGTGGAAGACATTTTTCCAGGGGTGCCTTTGGTATTTTTCTGAAATAATAATAATAATAATTTTAGTCCTCGGGGTCAGGAAGCCTGTAAATATATATAATCCTTAGCTTGTATCGAGTCCTACTCCTCTCCCAAAGTTGGACTATTAGGTGCTAAATAGGTGCCAATATTGGGCACCTATTTACTGCTTGCTGAATAGGCGCATTAGGTGAAAAGGAATGAAGCTAAGGTAAAGGGGAGCCGGTCGGCCGAGCGGACAGCACGCTGGACTTGTGATCCTGTGGTTCCGGGTTCGATCCCGGACGCCGGCGGGAAACAATGGGCAGAGTTTCTTTCACCCTATGCCCCTGTTACCTAGCATTAAAATAGGTACCTGGGTGTTAATCAGCTGTCACGGGCTGCTTCCTATGGGTGGAGACCTAGTCGAGGACCGGGCCGCGGGGCCACTAAAGCCCCGAAATCATCTGAAGATAACCTCAAGAAGAAGGCAATGTGCCGAGGCTGATGAAGCAGGGAGTCAACACAGTATATACAGAAATGAAGATTAAATTACATAAAGTAACGAGGACAGATCTCAAAATCTGAGAAGAAAATCATGTGGAGTAGACATAACATCAGGCCTCTCTCCCGAGACACATGATTATATGTGTCTCCAGAGACACATATGATTATATGTGTCTCCCGAGACACATGATTATATGTGTCTCCAGAGACACATATGATTATATGTGTCTCCCGAGACACATATGATTATATGTGTCTCCAGAGACACATAATGACATCATCAGCATATAAAACTGGCAAAAACATCCCAGATGCTTTCAGAAATCTGGATACGGAAGCATTTAGGACACTGAGAGCAATCTACGTGAGACCACTGGTATAGTATGCAGCTCCTACCTGGAGTCAATGACTCAAGAAGCACAAGACAAACTCAATAAAGTTTCAAAAAACAAATACTAAAAAAAACTGGTGCAGACTAAAAGAAAGACTAAAGGAATTGATCTTCCTACGTTAAATAAGAGGCAGGATAGAAGAGGCATGATTGCGACGTACAAAATCCTATTAGGTATTGACAGAGTAGATAATGACTGATGTAATAGCATTATTAGACGCCATGAATAGTAACAGGAGATGAAGGTGAGTCTCAGAAACATTTCTTTAGCCCAAGTGAGCAAATGCTTGAGGAACAAGCATTTGGAACATGATCACAACATACAAGATTAGTAGAGGCATCGAAAGTTATAGATAGTAAAAAGATATTTATTAGATCTGAGCTCAGGAATATGAGGCTCAGTTCCTGGGCTCGAGGAACTAATTGGGCACAAGAGGAAGCTGTCAACTAGAATGAGTTACACACTTCCTCAGTGGGAGGGCTCAGAGGCAGTGGATCAGACTTGGGGAGGAAGTTATATAGAACAATGCTATTACACGAGTTCAAATACAAGTTTGGATTCCAAACCTTGGGTATCTACTCTTCACACCTGGCCCAGGAGATAGAGCTCAGTCTCTGCAAAATTAAGTGTGTACACACACACACACACAGGTTAGTACATACACAGAGTTAGGTTTATATGTGCATAGGTTATTAAAGACATACACACGAATTGCTCTCTCTCTCATTATCTCATTGTATCTTTCTCTTTCTTTTCGTCTTCGAATCCAGGGAGTTTGGATATGTAGGCTGGACTCAAAGGTACATAAAGACAGCATTACATATGTCCAACATTGTGATATAATTAAACACGCCTTAGGTTCCGCCCTAAGCTCCACCTACACAAATAAGCTCCGCCCATCTCGTAAACCATCGTCCAATTACAGACAGACACGAACACACACACACGTTAGGACTCGTTGGACAGGTGGGATGTTTATGACGTCACTAATCACGTATTCCAGCCAATCACCAATCGCCACATGCACGCACAATCAAACATTTCCTCCATCTTTATATATATTTTCCTTCTCCATTTATTTCCATCTGACTTTTTTCCCAACATTTCCTACGAGGTCTTTAAGCCACAGTCTCGTTTTCCATATCAAGTCTCATCCATACTGAATTAACAACGTAATCAAAGCGTTAGACAATGTGAAAACGTTGCCCAAACGTTATTACGTTAACTGACACAGCGTTCTGGAGACGTTGTGTTTGGTGGGATTCCTTCATCGAGGATATTTTTGTTCACCAACTTTGTTTTTCACTATTCTCTCTTCATACATTTCTTTCAGCTCTACATTCATTTTTCGTGTAATTTTTTTTTACCACTTCTTAAAGAATGTCCTTTCATCTAATTCGATGTACTTTTTTCAGAATTGAACAATTAAAAAAATGCGACCTATAAGTAAAATGTAAAGTATTGTAATGCAGAAATTTTCAATGCATCGGTGTCATTAGGTTAGGTGGGTTGCTTGGGTTCAAACGCCGATGATTCGGATAAACAATTGCATTTTTTACGGAATGTCAAAACGAGAGAATGGACTACTCAAGCTCTTAATTTTGTGACTGAACCACTAATTCCTCGTCTATTCTATTTAAGTCTTTAACATATTTTGACACACTGAAGTCCTTCAGTTATGAGAAGTCATGTCACCTAATATTTTGTTGACATCATAATGTATATTTACTTTCGACTCTCTGTGAAGTCATTTGGTTACAAATCTCTCTCACACACACACTCAAGTGACACGGTGAGTGTGTGAGAGTGTGATTCACTAAAGTCTGAATGTGAAAGATTGTGATCTCAGACTAAAGTCTTTCGACAGTCCTCTTAAACACATTGAAATCCTTTGATACATTCTTTCACACACACTGAAGTGATCTGACAATTCCCTCAAGCTACCATTACCATGGTATCTTAACATACAAGTAATCTTTTGGTTACTTATGAATTCCCCTCACTGAGTGAAATGTTTCAATTCAGTCAATTTCAAAATGATTCGTTCATTTCTCTCTGGATAATTATATTATTTGGATAAATACATTGAGGACAGGTGACAATCAGCTGTGCCTGCTCAACAATAGTTGTCCAGCACAGACAATGAAAACAATCAATTGTGATTAAATAGTTTTTCTGCAGATACAATGAAACAATCAGCTGTGCCTATTAAACTAATTTTTCTAGCAGATCCAAGTATAGAATACTCTAACATAGTTATAACACATTTATCAAAGACAAATTGTATATGAATCTTTTAAAAAACATGTTTAAAATTAGATATAAGAGTATACATATTATTTCACAAGGTAATAGAGTATTACTTTATGTTAATATTACTTAAAGTAATTGAATATTTGTAAAGCCAAGCCCAGCTATGACATTTAGATGAAGCAAATTGTACGATAAACAGAGAGATAATACAATATCTTGTATTACACTGTATTACATATCCAACATTGTGATATTGGATATCACAATGTCCAGTGTGGCATCCAAAGAGACGCCATAGTCTACTGAGACTGATAGATGCCTACTACTACTAATAATAATAATACAGTAGCTGTATTCTTTGTATCGACCCCCACATACAGGTCCCTGAAAGACGGGAACATACCATGAAATGAACTAAGTTACAGGTTGAATAATATGAACTAATATTGAAGCTTCTCACTTCATTGTTCTACAATATGATGTTATATTTAGTCATTTATACAATGACTCTTTTTATTGTTTTATGTGATTTATTTGTAGTATGTATTTTAAAATAATGAACATATGAAAACAAACAGGAACGCAAAATATTTATTTTTAGAAAGGTAATTGATATTTTTTCACGGCCAGAGAACAGTTTTCAGTAAATTTTCTTTAACTGACAAATACATAAAAAGGTGTTTTATTGACCCTCTAGAGAACCCCTGTTTTATTGACCCTCTTGCGAACCCCTGTTTTCTTGACCCTCTAGAGAACTAGTGTTTTCTTGACCCTCTAGAGAACGAGTGTTTTATTGACCCTCTAAAAACCAGTGTTTTATTGACCCTCTAGAGAACCAGTGTTTTATTGACCCTCTAGAGAACCAGTGTTTTATTGACCCTCTAGTGAACCAGTGTTTTATTGACCCTCTAGTGAACCAGTGTTTTATTGACCCTCTAGTGAACCAGTGTTTTATTGACCCTCTAGAGAATTAGTGTTTTGCAGGCACACTAGAAAAACCCGTACACTATTGTCCATCTATAAAACCATTTTTTTAAACTAAAAAATCAATGTTTTATTCATTGGTTTACACACACATACACATAACGAGAGAGAGAGAGAGAGAGAGAGAGAGAGAGAGAGAGAGAGAGAGAGAGAGAGAGAGAGAGAGATGAGAGGAAATAGGAAGGGGAACATACTGGTCGGTGACTAGACTAGGACGCCAGTCACCAGAGAACGCGTGCGCCCAATATGTGGTCGCCAGGAGAAAGGTGGCCTCTTCTGCCTGTAGCCTGGGACTCACCGGGGCTCAGCCATGGCATAAAGGTACTAAATGTCAAATACAAGATTCAATGGGACCGAGGAGGTGGCATTTTCGCTAAGTTTGTATTTCGATGATATTTCAATGACCTTTCAAAGCGGGTAGTTAATACAGGTCCGTCTTGGTTGGGCTCTGTTAGTGTTCTTCTGTTTCCCTGTGGCAGCGAGGGTGTTCCTTCCCTCCTGAGTCTGGATAGTGTGTTGAGGTGGGTGTTGCGGTCCCCCTTCGTGTGTTGACGAGTGATGGAGATGCTGTAGGAGCGGAATACAATGTGTGTGTGAACAATCTGCAGCAGTTAGTGGCTAAGGGCGCACTGGAAGAGTTGAGGGTTTACTCTGTGGGTGGAAACCGGTTAATTACTGTGGGAAAACTATTTAATTGATGGGATTTTTTTTCACAGTGTCATACATGTATTGTTGATCTGACATTCGTGAAGGGTTTTGCACCTTCGTGAACTGGATTTTCCATTTATGTAACTATTCTTTTTTTCAACTGTAAGCGTGGCCAATCATTTACAGTAGGGTTCGTTCTCAATTCCCAATTGGGAATTCCAGGTTCGAATCCCGCGAGGGACAGATGTGGCTGGGAATGTTTCCTATCACCTACTGCCTCTCTTTACCTAGCACTAATTAGATAACTATGAACTAGTTTGTTGTGAGATTACATCTTGGAAGGGTGAGCAGTTTCAGCTGAAGAGGACCTTGATATATGCCTAACCTATATATATATATACACACAAAGGCTGCCTGTCCCCAAGAAAATGATCTATTATATACATTTCCTTCAATTCTTCGCGCACTGTGTAATACTACAAACTGTGCTGTCATCTATTGAGAACTTGCCCCTTAAAAAAAGCTGGTTGAAGTGGTATTTTCATAACAAATTACAATACTAACCCAGATACACACACGTGTGACATTCCTACATGGGAGCCGGTCGGCCGAGCGGACAGCACGCTGGACTTGTGATCCTGTGGTCCTGGGTTCGATCCCAGGCGCCGGCGAGAAACAATGGGCAGAGTTTCTTTCACCCTATGCCCCTGTTACCTAGCAGTAAAATAGGTACCTGGGTGTTAGTCAGCTGTCACGGGCTGCTTCCTGGGGGTGGAGGCCTGGTCGAGGACCGGGCCGCGGGGACACTAAAGCCCCGAAATCATCTCAAGATAATCTCAAGATACATATTGTTATATATGAGTTCCACTACATATAACTTAGTGAGTTATTGAGGACTTATCAACAAACAGGAGACTGAAGTACATATATTTTTGGCGGAGGAGAAGAAGCAGTGTAAAAAGTGTAAATTTAAAAAGGTAAAAATATCATTTTTATGTAAATAAATAATTATTTTTTAATTAACTTTCTCGGGGACATGCAGCCTATATATATACTCTAATGATCTTTCTCGGGGACATGCAGCCTGTATATATACTCTAGATACGTAAGGCTTATATCGAGGTCTCACATTAAAGTCGTTCTACAGACCCCTCCCTGAGATGCAACCCCCTTCACTGTTGCAACAGTTGCCCAATTCCCAGGTACATATTTACTTGAAGATGAACAGGGCTCATCTTCCAGTAAAACAATAAAAAAAAATCCTAATCATTTCAGTCCCGCCCGGGATTCGACCCCTGGATTTTAGATTGTGAGTAAAGAACGAAACCAACTGTACTACGGAGACCCTCCGTCAATATATCCTAAAAGAACCCGCTATAGACAAAATATAGCGATATAGAGATCGGGGGAGAAAATCACTCTAGTTACGTGAAACTCAAACTTTGAAACTCTAAACAGAAAATTAGAGAAAAACTCTTTTTAGAGTTTACATGCTAATGTTGATGAGAATTTTATCATAAACTGAGTTTAACAGGTCGTAAATGCTTTTAATGAAAGTGGAAAAACGCCTTTAAAAGGAACGCGTCATACGGGACTCCTTTGCCCCCTAGCTAAAAAAAGAACGCATTTGCAGAGGAGCATTTGGAGAGCATTACAGGTAGAAGACATGTTAAGTGAAGTAGCCGTGCTTATCGCTACACTTTTACCCAGGTGGGGAAGATGTCCGCGGGTCTCATAATCGTTAAAGTGTTTTGGTGGGAGTTCAATGGATTAAGTTGTGGTGATTGTGGAGCGTCTTTGCTGTTTATTAAAGTGAGATGGTGCCTGAAGCTGGGAGATGGTGCCTGAAGCTGTGAGATGGTGCCTTAAGCTTCGAGATGGTGCCTGAAGCTGTGAGATGGTGCCTGAAGCTGTGAGATGGTGCCTGAAGCTGTGAGATGGTGCCTGAAGCTGTGAGATGGTGCCTTAAGCTTCGAGATGGTGCCTGAAGCTGGGAGATGGTGCCTGAAGCTGTGAGATGGTGCCTGAAGCTGTGAGATGGTGCCTGAAGCTGTGAGATGGTGCCTGAAGCTGTGAGATGGTGCCTGAAGCTGTGAGATGGTGCCTGAAGATTTGAGATGGTGCCTTAAGCTTCGAGATGGTGCCTGAAGCTGAGAGATGGTGCCTGAAGCTGGGAGATGGTGCCTGAAGCTGTGAGATGGTGCCTGAAGCTGTGAGATGGTGCCTGAAGCTGTGAGATGGTGCCTGAAGCTGTGAGATAGTGCCTTAAGCTTCGAGATGGTGCCTGAAGCTGAGAGATGGTGCCTGAAGCTGTGAGATGGTTCCTGAAGCTATGAGTTGGTTCCTGAAGCTATGAGATGGTGCCTGAAGCTGTGAGATGGTGCCTGAAGCAGTGAGATGATGTCTGAAGCTGTAAGATGGTGCCTGAAGCTGTAAGATGGTTCCTGAAGCTGTGAGATGGTTCCTGAAGCTGTGAGATGGCGCCTGAAGCTGTGAGATGGCGCCTGAAGCTGTGAGATAATATCTGAACCGAAAAAGTGAACCACACGAATATTTTTTTATGAAATATCCTTAATTAGTTATTGTCCTTAATTGTATTATATTTAATTAATTAGTTATACTATGCCAAAGAGGACAGCTTCGTGCATGATTTTTGTCACTTAATGCTACCTAAAAAATCACGAAAAAAAACATTTTCATTTCATATATAATAACCTGATGCTGTTATTTTTTGTAATATTTTGCTAATATTTTCCAAATTCCTGATATTTTGTATACCAATTATTTGTAAAGTGCTTTTTAAATACTGTTCAAGCAGTTGATTAGCATAATTACTCTGTCATTGCACGACTTCGTAGTTGAGATTGAAGAGTCGTTCACTTCTCAGATAATCTTTTCATTCACAGATGAAAGTTCTTTCAATCTTCATCTAATGAAAAAGAGAGAGACAGTATGTAGATGTCATACTGTAGCTGGAGATAGATGTAGATTAATAGATCGATTTTATGGATAGATCGATCGATAGATGGATAGAGGGATTGACAGATTAGTAGATGGATAGAGGAATAGACAGTGGATGGATAGAGGTATAGATAGACAGGTGAGAAGATGGATAGTGGTATAGATAGACAGATGGGGAGATGAGTGAGTTGATGAGTGGATAGATGAAAGAATTGATGGGGGGATAGATGGAAAGATAGAGAGATAGATAGATGGATGAAAAGATATATAGATAGTTGGATAGATAGATGGATGAAAAGATATATAGATATAAAAGTATAAATGGATATCATATATATATATATATATATATATATATATATATATATATATATATATATATATATATATATATATATATATATATATACACACAACATTTCGGAGAATAATTTGGGGGAAAGGTTGCCATCAATAACTTAAAAGCCGTCCGCTTGCTGCGGCTACGCTGACATTTAAGCTGAAGGCGGATTCGATCGGATTCGTCTGACGAACGGCAGTTTAAAGCGATTGTTTTTGGTCAGCACCGTATCTCCCGGGTGCGGGAGACAGCCAGCGGACAGCGGAATATCCTGAGAGTAATTCTCTGGGTTTTGTGGAGGGAAAAAGAGAAAAGTTTGTTTGCTGTGTGTGTGTGTAGTTAGGGTGTGGGTGATAGCGCATTATCCTCATAAATACCTTTCCTCTTTGTGTACATTTCTGCCTGAGTCTCGCATGGCTGCGTGATTACACGAACGAGGATCTCTTGAACGCGTGACCACATTAGAGCTTTTAACTAGCAGGTCCTTACTGCGGGTGGCGTTCAGATTCTGGGTTCCGCCTGTCTTGTCTTGAGCAGTTCAAATGCTCAATCGACTGGCAAAGGTGTCCTCTAAATCCTTTAGCTCTACGGTATTTATTATATATTATGTCATTTCCTTCCTCCACCTCTATTGCTACCTTTTTCGTCAATATTGTTACACTGAAATCAATATTGAGGAAGAATAGAAATTGTTTATAATATCTCCTTGTTTAACTTTGTTTTGTTTTCATCTGTGGTCGCCTGATGTTGTCACCCCTATGGCGGACACAGTGGTTTTAATCTTAACTATATCTCAAGTTTTGATCTTGATATGGTCACCATATGAGAGAGAGAGAGAGAGAGAGAGAGAGAGAGAGAGAGAGAGAGAGAGAGAGAGAGAGAGAGAGAGAGAGAGAGAGAAAGAGAGAGAGAGAAAGAGAGAGAGAGAGAGAGAGAGAGAGAGAGAGAGAGAGAGAGAGAGAGAGAGAGAGAGAGAGAGAGAGAGAGAGAGACAGAAGGAGAGAGAGACAGAGACAGAGAGAGAGAGAGAGAGAGAGAGAGAGAGAGAGAGAGAGAGAGAGAGAGAGAGAGAGAGAGAGAGAGAGACAGAGAGAGACAGAGAGAGACAGAGAGAGACAGAGACAGAGAGAGGCAGAGACAGAGAAACAGAGACAGCACACTCAGGGTTGAAAGGGGGGGAGGTGTAAGGGAAGGGGAGGGTGTAAGAGGAAAAAGGTATAAGGGGGGAGGTAATTGGAGCAGATCCTGGGAAATAATGGATGAAGGGGCAGAGTAATGGGGCTTCCCTCCTGACATTTCCAGCAAAGCCGCAGCGGTGAATTATTTTGAGGGATCTACTCTTTGTAGCCCCAGCAGCGTGTAGTGAGTTTGATGAATTATTAAACACCATCTGTCTGCCTTCTCTCAGGAACACTAGATATTTTAACCGGTTTTATTTCCGTGTTTCTAGTTTTTCCTAATCTGTTATCGTGGTATCTTCTTTATGTATCATGTCCTTGTTATTTTAGCAGGATTTATTTCATTTTTATCCATAGTAGATTTTTTCAACTACTGTATTATTTGTGTGTGTGTTTTAAAACATTTTCTCATGATTTTTGACTATGTTTTCTTTATAAATTATTTCTGTCTTGATATTAATTCAATGTTTATGATTTGTTGTGTTTATTTAGTTTTTTTAATAATATAAACTGTTTTTTCCACTCATTTTGTCCTAGATTTTTATGTACTGCTTAACCATTCTGGAGCCAGTTTAAGAGGCGTGTTTTAATAATTATATTTAATAGAAGGCTTTCTTTAAAATGTTTTCTGTTGAATTTTCTGATGGGTACTTTATGGGATATTCTGTTGGGTACTTTATGGGGCATTCTGTTGGGTGTTTTTTGGGACATTAGGTAATCATTGGAACATGCTGTTGTAAATTGTGGTTGCAATTGGTATCTTGTTCATACAATTATCTATTTTTCTTACTATTTACACAATAAAATTGAATTTTCAAATATAAATATCATTCTTATGCATCTTAAGTGCTATAGAATATATTATTATTCTGCAGTATGAAGAATATTTTCATTCCACTTGGCCAATTTTTGGCCAAGTCTTTATGTCCAAGGAAATGTCTTTTTTCTATACACGATAGCTGTATTTCTTTCTATACTTTCTCATACCCTATCCCTTGTAGTTCTGAAGTCAGCTTCAAAGTAACCTTCTGAACGTTTTTTAATAATAATCTCTGTATTTTGTAGTTGGATCTCCAGGTAGTAGCTAGGGATTCATGGTAGTAGTCTTCTGAGGCTATGTATACGTTTCTGTAGTGTCCAAGTTGGCAAGTTTTCCGGTAGTGTATCCTGAGATTCAGCTCTAATGGGGTAGTTCCTTCTCTTTTCTAGGGATCCAGCCGCGGGGGACTTCTTAGGCAGCTCTGGCTTGGGAACACAGATTACATAGATTCTCTTGGACGCAAGAAACATACAGAATTTTGGAGATACAGGAAGACAGAATGAGTGTCTCAGGAGCACAGTTGTTAATACTTATTGAGACTGAATATTTAATTCTTCAAATATTATAATTTTCTGTGTGCTCTCATCCTCTGTTTATTTTTTTTAAGACAAGTCACTTGGGCGACCATTGACGTCTTGTTTACATCTCAATGATCCTTAGTCTTGGATGTAATTTCATTCTGGCATTGCTTCTGAGTCTTTACTTGCTGCTGTGATCTTCCTCTGACCTTTGTTCTCTTTATTTATCCATCTCTTATAGGCTTTATTGACCAATATCTTGCAGAAAGGGAGTGGAATCGAGACAGAGTTCTGAGCCAATATTTACATTTAAGTACATGTTCATAGAGGTAAAGAAAGTACCAGATTATTATAATAAAATATAATATAAAATATAAAATTATATAAAAATTATTATACAAGAGGAACATATATTTTCCAAATTCAATATTCGAACCCAACGAAATACGAAGTATGTGTTTTTGATAGTTTGCCAGAACTTTCTTGTTCAATACCCAATACATATTCCCATTAACATTTATTTTTTCTCAGAATGATTTCCATTAAAATTTTGTATGAGGTAATCATGTCTCTTCCCACTCTTCTATCTTCCCGAAATGTGAGGTTTATTTTATTAATTCCTCATAACTCATACTTCTGGGACTAGCATTTTGGCGTTTCTCTAGACACACAATAGCTTTGGAGTGTCACGTGATAAGTATTCGACGTTGGGGCCGCATGATCCAAAATTGGTCTGACGTATGTTATATACAAAGTGTCAAATACTTCATTATTCAGATTTGTGAAGTCACTGTTTATGTTGGCCAAGCTTTCATGTGCAACTGATGATATCAATTTGATTTGGACTTCACGTGGCAGGTTCGGGATGATATAATTTTCTAATTTAATTTCTCTGATTTTGAGAGTTTTCCTCTCCCATTTGGTCTCTTGTGTTCAGTCCCTTGTTTCCAGCACCCAGCTTCGTCAAACTCTACGGGCCTCTGTTCCATGAGATGCTCTGCTCTATACTCTACGGGTGTAGCAGGAAATCCAGAAGGAACTTTAAATTTTCATACAAGTGGAAAATTTATATATATTGATTCAAATAATAGTGAGCTCTTGATGATTATACGTATACTACGAGTATACTTGTAACATACCTGATGAGTGGTTATGTGCACTGTTCTACTCATGACTTGATATGCTATGTGAGACGAGTCATTGACTCGGCCTTGGGATATTCATGTGTGTGTGTGTGTGTGTGTGTGTGTGTGTGTGTGTGTGTGTGTGTGTGTGTGTGTGTGTGTGTGTGTGTGTGTTTATGGTAATATTCTCTACTCGAGAAAGGTGGACGAGTTTAAGGCTAAACTTGTGTAATGTGAACATCTTTTCTTGTGTTCTGAAGCCATTGGCTGCAAAAGTCAGTGAACATGCACTCTCCTCTACACTTGAAACATCAACTGTGCTTTAATCTTTGACTGTGTAGTAGCATTGAAGGCCGTAGAGCTAGGAAGAGATGAAACAATTAATAAACGATTACTGTAAATTCAGAAAATATCAATGTATAGAGAATTAAAAAGAAAATCAAAACATTACGAAAAAAATACAAAATTTAATTTTGTTTAATAATCTTGCCCATGATCAACGATTTAGAAAAATCCTTTTTCGTCGAAGAGAGAAATCAGAAGTCATGTGTGGTTAACGATGAGGGGGTGTGGAAGCCAAGTCAGGGGTTAGGTTCGGGAAGTAGAAGTAGCCAGGTGTGGCTCAGGATCCCGGTATAGAGGGCAGGTGTACAATGATCAGGGCCAACGACTCACCAATTACACACTGGCCGATGGCAATTACCAGATGTACAATGGCTGGCGGTGGATGGAACAGTCCATTGTAAGCCTGTAGGGAAGGGGTGAAAGGAGATGTTGGATAGATCAGAGAGAGAGAGAGAGAGAGAGAGAGAGAGAGAGAGAGAGAGAGAGAGAGAGAGAGAGAGAGAGAGAGAGAGAGAGAGAGTGAGAGAGAGAGAGAGAAAGAGAGAGAGAGAGAGAGAGAGAGAGAGAGAGAGAGAGAGAGAGAGAGAGAGAGAGAGAGAGAGAGAGAGAGAGAGAGAGAGAGAGAGAGTAAACATGACAAATTACATTTCTGACAGAGAAAAATCAGGATAGGATCATAATTAGACTAAATGTCACTGAACTAGGGACTGTCATATAGACAGTCGGGAACAATATGGTGCTCGGTGATAAAGTTGACATTATGAAGATCACGTTCGACTGTCATGATTCTGGAGAACCACGTGTTGAACGTGTCAAGCAAGATGCCAAGAAACTTACATTCCAATGAGGCATTTCGCGCCTTTTCGACAGCTGGAGTTACAAAAACATTACATAAAGCGCAAGTTAGTTTTTATCTTCAGTATGCATTACTCCTGTGGATGTCCTGTATCTCCCATCGTTTATCTGAATTACAGTAACGCGAAGAACAGTGTGAAACGGCCCTTGACTTGACCCAGTTTGGTTGAACAGGTCATTAGTCTAGAGCCTTCAATACCTGAGAGATAATGGTAGCCTTACTCATATATATAATGCCAATGTTTGTTAAAATTCCCTTTACCTAGTACTGCTTCTTGAGTAATTAGAAGTTGCAAAACGTCCCCATTAACTGCCCCATTAACTGCCTTATCAGTGGTCTTTCGTTCCTAGGCGGACTTGCATCTTGAACTTACTCGTTCAACACATGTACCGACCATATGAAGCCTCAGGTACTCATATAGTTCCACCTTCTTATCGCTATTAACATGACTAACTCAATCAAGTTAATTCTCACTGGTAACAAATAATTAGCTCCAGAAATAAATGAGTTTCTCGAGTTGGGCGACAGATGAACTAAGGTTGTATAACAGCACCAAGCTTGCAGCTTCACAAGAACATTAGTGGTGTTCATAATGAACACAAGAACTAGTGGGGACCTTCGACCAGCTGCCGGCTTCATGTCCCCGTCGAGACTACAAGAGATATTCAGGTGTATTTCTGGTCCACATATCTAATGTGGAGTAATGAACACTGCAATCGACTCAAAATCAAGTGAACCTGGGTTCGATTTCCGAGCAAATCGAGACATTTGGGCAGGGTTTCCTTACTCCTGATTCTTCTGTTCACTAAAAAAATAGAAATATTTACATAAGAGCTAGTAAACTGTTGTGCGCTGCCACCTACATAATTGAGAGTATCCTTACATATCTACGCTGAAGGGCGTGTGGGGCAGATGTGGGGCAGGTGTGGGCGTGTGGGGCACATGTGGGCGTCTACGGTAAGTGTGTGTGATGGCGTGTTTCAAGCAAATCTATAAACAAACACAGTGACGCCACGGTTACAGCACCTGAATTCCAACAGGCTATTCAGTGATCCGCTAAAGTCCACGACTGTAACAAACCATCAATATATCCCAAACACCGCGAAGCTGTAAGCACTTATCAATAAACTGGTTCACTTTACGGGCCGGTGATTACAATGCACTTAGACAAGAACTCTCATTTACTAGTGTTTTTTTTACGTTCCTGTAAGCATATTTCTGCCAACAAAGTTTACGAGTTTGTTTGTTCATTGTGTAATGAGTTTTTTTTCAAGTCGAGCGGCTCGTTTGTCGTGATTATCGAGACGGTGTTTGCCCCGGGTGTTTGTGTGTTTGTGTGGCTTGTGTGGTGAGGATCAGTCTTGTCTTCGTGGCCTGTTACGCAAACACATTGTGTTTAAAACACAGCCTCCACACACACACACACACACACACACATACACACACACTCAAACGTACATACAATATTGCATAGGTATTCCGGAACCCATGTATCGGAAGCATAATAGTATCACCAGGAAGTGTTTCAAGTTGCTGGCCGCACTGAGATAGCTGAACGTTTTCTTTCCTAACCTCAAGTTCTGGGCACCTGAACATACCCAAACCTGACGTTCCGCGCACCTAACCATACCCAACCTGACGTTCCAGCACCTGAACATACCCAAGCCTCACGTTCCGGGCACCTGAACATACGTTCCGGGCAAGTGGACTAACCCCAGACCTCCCCGGAGTAACCTCAGGGAACCACTCGTGCAGCGGGAAGTCCTTACTTAATTCAACTGTTTTTTATACAGGAAAATTCATGTCATCAACAACCAGTGGTTACACCGTCGCGAGAACACTGTAACTGTGAGACTGTGGGAGGTCCCAGGGAAGACTTTTAGCCGTGAAGATTGGGACAAGTTCCCCCAGGAAAGACTGTATTTGCTGTTAAGACTGACAGAGGTCCGAGGGAAGACTGTCTTAACTGGGAAGATTTGGACAATCTAATGGTACACTTTGTGGATACTGTTAAGACTGAGGAAGGTGCTGAAGAAGACAGTACTAACTGGGAAGATTGTTTACAGTTCCAGGGAAGGCAAGAAACAGGTAACGAGAATCCCTATCTATTACAATATTCACCTGAATTAAACTCTTCACTAACCAGCAAGATATTTACCAAAATCCTCATTTGTAATATAAATTATTTCAAGGACATTCACATCTCAAAGAGTCCTGTACTTTTCAAGACTCTTTTTTCCTGTACACTTTTAAAACTTTTGTATTTTTCTGTGTACTTTTCAAAGCGTTTCTGTGTACACTTTATCAAAATTTTATTGAGAGCGACTTGACCCATTCAAATGGTGGCAAATTAAAATCTCCAACAATAATTACCTAAACATTCAAAGTATGTTGATGTTAATTAGGACTTTTAATATATGTTTAATCAACTACGACAAATTATTCTGATTGTATGCAAATAGTAGCATTTTTTTTAGATGGGTGGGTGGGGGATTTTCTCCAGACATTTCTATGAATAAATGTCGGGTTCAGATTAATAATTTATAATGTACTTTTGCCATAGCAGATTTAGTTAATTTGCTTCTATTGAATAAATTGTAATTGGGATGGTACAACCCTCCTTTAACCTTTAATTTCTTTATTTGCCTAATTTTTAAATACTTTCATAATTTTCAATTGTGTTCATAATATCATAATTTCCTCTTAAATAAGAGTTTCAGGACCTGAAAATTGATTCGTAATCCGAATGTATTTTCTTAACAAAATTAATCGACAAACTCAAATTCATTCGTAAATCAACATATTTTCACATATATGGCTTTATCTTACCTCTATATTGTACTGACGAGTTTTGTTTCGGCTCTTTGGTCCCGCCTTTCAGCTGTCAGTTCAATTGTATGTAAGTTCCTGATTATATTGGGCT
The DNA here is from genome assembly GCF_040958095.1 of Procambarus clarkii. NCBI lineage: Eukaryota > Metazoa > Arthropoda > Malacostraca > Decapoda > Cambaridae > Procambarus > Procambarus clarkii. Next base: position 11,495,961 of record NC_091239.1, on the reverse strand, counting down.
CTATCATATTTACGTTTGACACTGGATATGGAGTCTGCCTCCACCACATCATTTCCATGGTAATGGGATGCATCACCACTGCATTCCATTTATTAACTACTCTGACGCTGAAAAAATTCTTTCTAATGTCTCTGTAACCCATTTGGGTAATTAGCTATCCTAAACTAACCTTACCTAACTGAGCCTAATCAAGCCAAACGTAACCTAACGTCTTCTAACATAACTTAATTCAATACTATGTATTAAACAGGAAATAAACGAAGCAGCTGACATTAAATATAAGTTATCTATCTTCTTGAATTATGTTTCTAAGTTTATATCCAAACCCTATCAACTAATCTAAGCTGGATAAATCACTCGAAATTATTTAATTATATGCTTCCTTGCCTCTTTCATTAGTCTTGGTCAGGAGACGACCTAAAAAAAAAGGGACTGAAAATTTAATCAGATATTTACACAAACATCTAATCGTCAGTTTTAAATAAGCAAAAGCTATTGAGTGAAAACATTAGCGTATACACACACACTCACAGACCCACGTAGTCCCTCGGAATCGGGGGACCGATCTCCGGCTATGGCGGAAACAAATGGGCAGAGTTTCTCTAACCGTGATGCATCTGTTCACCTAGCACTAAATAGGTATCTGGGAGTAAGACAGCTGCTACGTGCTGCTTCCTATGGATATGTGTGGGTGTGATTGTGTGGAAAAAAACCCAGTTGATTGATTGAAAGTTGGGAGGCGGGCCCAAAGAGCCAGAGCTCAACCCCCGCAAATACAACTAAGTGGGTACCCACTCATCCATACATTCACTTTCAATGGCAGACTAACAAATTCAGTAACAAACTTGCTAACAGACTAATTTACTCGCTGGCAAACTCCCATACTCACAGACTGACTGATTCACTAACAGACTAATATACTCGCTGACAAACAAACTCGCATACTCACAGACTGACTGATTCACTAACAGACTAATATACTCGCATACTAACTGACCCGCATACTCACAGACTGACTAACAGATTATCATAACAACAAACCAAAAATCTCACAGACCCGCTGTTGTAAAAATCACCTGATTTGGGCTTCGCTATGGTCGACATTTTCACTTTTATTAAGAACAGAAACTTGTTAATTTTTCAGTCGTGTTTCATCCTTACAACCCTTGATTTACGTTCATTAACAATAAAAATTAAACATTTACATAAATGCTAACACCTGAAGTGAGCAAAAATTACATTTACATAAATATTTACATCCAAATATTGACCATGTTTTCAGTGCTGGACTTAGGTAGACTTAGGATAATGTGGAAAGCAAGTCCACAAATATGTGGACTTAGGTTGGTAGTAAGTTTGTAGTAAGTTTGTTATTAAGTTGATAGTAAGAGTCGAGAACAAAAGAGATGAACAGATGGCACTGTGTTCCCTGAGGCTGGTGGTGGAACAGCATCTTGTTCCCTCGATTTGCCATACAAAATTCAACGTGCTAACATAATCCAAAACGTACAAACCCAAGCCACCCATCTAACCTACCCCAACAGATCCATAGAAAACGTGGATAGTTGTGACCTGCTGTTTATCATAGTACTCTGTAATCTGTACGTTGGGGGTTGTTATAACGTACAATATGAGACGTATGAGAGGACGGGGAGCGTACCGAGGCAGGAGGTGGTATCAGCAGTGTCTTGGGACGCCACTGAGACGCTGCCCCAAGGTAAAGCAGGACTAGATTTGGTATGTAATCGTCTTGGAAGTAAAAACTTGAACACGCATCCCTTCATCTCATTACCCTCTCTATGTCGGTGCTGCCAGTCTCCCACACACACACGCACACATACACACATAGGGCGCTGGTGGCTGGGTGGACAGCACGCTGGATACGTAGTCCTGTGGACCGGGGTTCGATTCCCGGGGCCGGCGGAAACCAGAATGAGCAGCTTCTTTCACCCTTGTTACCTAGCAGTAAATAGGTCCCTGGGAGTTAAACAGCTGTTACGGGCTGTCCTGTGTGTGTGTGTGTGTGTGTGTGTGTGTGTGTGTGTGTGTGTGTGTGTGTGTGTGTGTGTGTGTGTGTGTGTTTGTCTATGTGTGTGTGAAGAAACCCAGTTAGTTAGTAGTTAGTAACAGTTGATTGATTGACAGTTGAGAGGCGGGCCGAAAGAGTCAGAGCTCAACCTCTGCAAACACAACTAGGTGAGTACAACTAGATGAATACACACACTGACGGGGGCCTGACGGCTGAATGGACAGCGCTCGGAATTCGTAGTCCTAAGGGTCCGAGTTCGATCCCCGGTGGAGGCGGAACTAAATGGGCAGAGTTTCTTTCGCCCTGATGTACCTATTCACCTAGCAGTATATAGGTACCTGGGAGTTAGACTGCTGTTACGGGCTGCTTCCTGGTGTGTGTGTATGTGCGTGAAAAAACCAGTTGATTGACAGTTGAAAGGCAGGCCCAAAGAGTCAGAGCTCAACCTCTGCAAACACAACTAGGTGAGTACAACTAGATGAATACACTAGGTGACTAGGTGAGTACACACAACCCCCCCCCCCCCCCACACACACAGTGTGAGTGTGTGTGTCGGTCCGAGATAAACCTGTTTACTGCCTCCTGACACTTTTGGGTGACACAGTCCGCACAAGACATGATGGACTATGTCACCCAAAAGTGTTAGTAGGTGGTAAACAGGTTTATGCCGGCCAGACAGGAAAAAACAGATAAGCAAAAGACGAATCCCTGGATTAATAGGGCATGTATGGAAGCAAAGGAACTGAACAAAAGGCCGTGGAGGAACTTCCGAAATAGCAGAACACCAGACAGTAGAGAGAGATACCAGAGAACCAGGAACGAGTATGTTAGTGTGAGAAGAGAAGCTGAGAAAAAGTATGAAAATGATATAGCTAATAAAGCCAAGACCGAACCAAAGCTACTACACAGTCATATCATGAGGAAAACAACAGTGAAGAAACAGGTGATGAAACTTAGAACGGGTGAGGACAGGTACACAGAGAATGACAAAGAGGTGTGTGATGAACTCAATAAGAGGTTCCAGGAAGTCTTCACAATAGAACAAGGAAAGGTCACTGCGCTAGGAGAGGTGGCAGTACCCCAGGCAGCCTTGGAAGGGTTCGAAATTACAAGAGATGAGGTCAAGAGGCATCTTTTGGATCTGGACGTGAGAAAGGCTGTTGGCCCGGACGGAATCTTATCATGGGTATTGAAGGAGTGTGCAGAAGCACTTTGCTTGCCATTCTCCATAGTGTATAGTAGGTCACTGGAGACGGGAGACCTACCAGAAATATGGAACACGGCTAATGTAGTACCAATATACAAAAAGAGTGACAGACAAGAGGCACTGAACTACAGGCCAGTGTCTTTAACTTGTATACCATGCAAGGTGATGGAGAAGAGCGTGAGAAAAATCTAGTAACACATCTGGAGAGAAGCGACTTCGTGACAACCCATCAACATGGGTTCAGGGAGGATAAATCTTGCCTTACAGGCTTAGTAGAATTCAACGATCAGGTGACAAAGATTAAGCAAGACAGAGACGGATGGGCGGACTGCATTTTTTTGAACTGTCAGAAAGCCTTTCACACAGTACCCCATAAAAGGCTGATGCATAAGCTGGAGAAACAGGCAGGAGTAACTGGTAGGGCGCTCCAGTGGATAAGGGAGTACCTAAGCAATAGGAAGCAGAGAGTTACAGTGAGGGATGATACATCAGATTGGCAAGAAGTCACCAGTGGAGTCCCACAGGGCTCTGTACTCGGACCTATCCTGTTTCTGATATACGTAAATGATCTCCCAGAGGGTATAGACTCATTCCTATCAATGTTTGCTGACGACGCAAAAATTATGAGGAATAAGATAAAGGAGGACGGCTTGAGGCTTTAGGAAGACCTGGGCAAGCTGCAGGAATGGCCGAACAAATGGTTGTTAGAGTTTAACTCAACCAAATGTAATGTAATGAAGATAGGTGTAGGGAGCAGGAGACCAGATACAAGGTATCACTTGGTAGATGAAATACTTCAAGAGTCAGAGAGAGAGAAAGACCTGGGAGTTGATATCCCAGACCTGTCCCTTGAAGCTCATATCAAGAGGATAACATCAGCGGCATATGCCAGGTTGGCTATTGTACCAAAATTGGTAAACTGTTTTCTGAGAATCCTCTTAAATGAGGAAATGATTTAATCAACCATCTTTCTTTATTTAAAAAAAACTAACACCCATTATATGGGGTCTCATAAAAAAATAAAGCAGTATGATAATATAAAAAACACAGCAGTATGATAATAAGAAAAATTAAGCAGAATAATAACGAGAACGATAAAATAAGAAGATGGAAAGTATGAATTAGATGTGGTAAAAATAGGATAATAGGAAACAATAGTACAGAAAATAGGCAATGAAAGAGAACAAATATGATAAATTAGAAAAGGTCATAACGGTACAATATATTGTCTTAATTAAACCGTTAAACCTCTTCCCCAGCGTCGCCAAACCCCCTCCAAAAAAATATTATATATATTTTTTTACTGCTTCTTCATTTGGCATTTAGAGTATAAAAAGCACCTTCATTATATTACCTCGGCTCCAGATATCTATTTATTTCAGTCCTTGGTGGCTCCATCTCGATCAGATAAAGAGCAGCCGGCATGCGAGCGAGCCGAACATCGGTGAATTTATCGGTGGAAGGATATATACAAGTCTGGAAAGAGAGAGAGAGAGAGAGAGAGAGAGAGAGAGAGAGAGAGAGAGAGAGAGAGAGAGAGAGAGAGAGAGAGAGAGAGATAGATAGAGAGAGAGAGAGAGATAGAGAGAGAGAGAGAGAGAGAGAGAGAGAGAGAGAGAGAGAGAGAGAGAGAGAGAGAGAGAGAGAGAGAGAGAGAGAGAGAGAGAAAGAGATAGAGAGAGAGAGAGAGAGAGAGAGAGAGAGAGAGAGAGAGAGAGAGAGAGAGAGAGAGAGAGAGAGAGAGAGAGAGAGAGAGAGAGAGAGGTGAGGCACACCGCTGATTTACTTCTGTAAGGAATACCGGGTAATTATCTCGTTATTGTTCATTGTCTGCCTCACGCCCATCGACGGGTGTCGACGGTCGAAGCCCAGTGCTGATTTATCTAACGCTGGCCGGACTAAATGTGGAGCGGGAGGATGATTAAGAAGTTCCATGCCAGCGGGTACGATCGAACCACAAAAGGAGTTCTTACGGAACCATTGTGTGGCAGGACTAAGGGCCCCACTGGGGGGTATTTACACCCATTAAGTGAGGCTCTCTCGTGTGGTACGGCCAAGTTAGCCTCAAAGAATTATCATCGTTTTTCATCTGTATTTGGTTTCCGTTCAGAGCAAGATGCTGATGTATCTAATGCTTTTGTTATATGGTTTACAAGCTTAGACACCGTGAGAAAAGATTTGGTAAATTATGTAGGTTAAGACTCACACTTCAGCAACCTTAGTTTAAATCAGATTTCGTATCATTTACTAATGAAAATATTTAAAACAGTAATTTAATGCAATACCGATTACATGACAGGGATTAATAGCTCACCATTTAGTTAATTTTTTTTTGCTTGAGAAGGAGAGAGAGAGAGAGAGAGAGAGAGAGAGAGAGAGAGAGAGAGAGAGAGAGAGAGAGAGAGAGAGAGAGAGAGAGAGAGAGAGAGAGAGAGAGAGAGAGAATTCAATAATACATTCAACTAAACATATATTTCCTTATCACAATTTCTACTTAATATTGTCTTATGGTGCCGTTTTCTCCTTGAATACATCACATAGATCTGTTATCCTCCACTGTCTTTTCAGCACAATTATCACGTCAACAGAATAATACCCATTTCAACATCAACAGAAAAACCAACGGTGCGTCAGAATACCTTCCTGGCATTACCAGTCTTTGCTTGTAATTATGACAAGCAAAGTCATAATATATGAACCATAAGCATGAGTCAAAGTCGTAAGAATGAGTCAATATATGCGGGTTACATGTGGAGGCGAGTACGGTCTTTATATCTAAGTGTGATTATGTTCACAGCTTCAGTGACTCCATTCCTTACTATAGTAATAGTGCAAAGTGTATTCATTTGAAGAGTATTCGATTACATTTGACTCAATAAAGAATATGACATTAGAATACTCTTAAGAAAATGGCTCATATGAAAGGCAATTCTTATCTATATCCAACTATCAGATACATGCAATTTATTCTTAATCAAAACCTATCAGGGATAAACAATTTACTCTGAACCAAATCCTTACTATGATAATCTTATGTAAATGTTAAATGTAAACGGCTTCCGTTTGTCAATCATTATATCTGTATGAGTAGGCATCCTCTAAGCTTCTCTCTCTCTCTCTCTCCCTGTGTTTACATTTAGTAAATGGGGAGGAGGGAAGGGTGTCAGGAGAGAAGGATTGAATGACGGATAAATGGAGAGAGAAGAGGGTTAAGTGAGGAGGATAGGATCAAGGCTAGAGATAAGAAAGATAAGAAAGTAGATGAAACATTATAATGCACAACTGCTCTGCTAACATAGTCGATATGTTAACATAACACAGTGATATGCTAACATCACACAGTCAATAAGTGTCTCGAATTTTAATCTGTTGAACGCAAGTTTAAGCCCCGTGTTCCCGTTCCCGAATTGCAATGAACGCTCATTTGAACGCGAGAGAACTTCCGTTATCTTGCAAGGAATCTCTGAATGAAAGCTCTCTACAAGTAAAACTTTACGTCTTGACTTTGCCGTAAGGCAAGTCAAAAAAGTCTCAAGTGTTAATAAAGTCTTAAATATAATACACAACAATATCTTTCAACTATATCTAAATCAGCAAGAAAAATACCATTAAAACAAACATAATCGACAAATTACGTATCATAAAGTCTGACGCAAATAATGCCTTCTTGCAGGTCCCCTGTTGAGACGCAGGAGTGTATGAGGACGCAATAAATAGCAACACATGTAGATATAAATGGTGTCTGCTGGAGATCCTGCAGGAGAGTAGGAGGACATTGGAGGCTGTCGACATGGTCATTCTCTGCTGCTGCGTTCTTCTGCTGTCTCGTATAGAACCTTGTGCTCTGCTGGCGATGAGTCACAATAACGTGGCTAAAGTATGTTGACCAGACCACACACTAGAAGGTGAAGGGACGACGATGTTTCGGTCCGTCCTGGACCATTCTCAAGTCGATTTGTGTGGCCTATTAACATTGTGCTCTGCTGCCTCGTATAGAACCTTGTGCTCTGCTGCCTCGTATAGAACCTTGTGCTCTGCTGCCTCGTATAGAACCTTGTGCTCTGCTGCCTCGTATAGAACCTTGTGCTCTGCTGCCTCGTATAGAACCTTGAGCTCTGCTGCTACGTTCTTCTGCTGCCTCATATAGAACCTTGTGCTCTGCTGCCTCGTATAGAACCTTGTGCTCTGCTGCCTCGTATAGAACCTTGTGCTCTGCTGCCTCGTACAGAACCTTGAGCTCTGCTGCTACGTTCTTCTGCTGCCTCGTATAGAACCTTGTGCTCTGCTGCCTCGTATAGAACCTTGTACTCTGCTGAAACGTTGTCCTGTTGCTTCGTATAGAACCTTGTAATCTGCTGCTATGTTCTTCTGCTGGCTAGAATAGAACCTTGTGCTCTGCTCTCAGTATCTATCTTCTTTCTGCTTATGTGTTTTTTCCAGGACTAAGCAGCGGCGGATTATTAACACAAATGGAACCTATGGAGATTTATTGTATGATTGCTTTTCCTGTTTATCGTTTGCTAACTTTCGTTATGCAATTGCCGATGGCTTTGATGTATGAAGTTTTATTTTCACCACTTTGAATGATGTATATAAATCGGATTATTGTATGATTATATATTTTGGCTGAGGTAAATCAGCATTATTTTCTCCTAGCTGTCTAAGTGAATGGCTCTTACAGTAGAAGTCAGATCTGTAAGTTCTGTCTTACGGATCTGGACACTTAATTGTGAATAAAGTTTCGTATTTTATTTGAAACATTTTGTTTGATTCTAATAAAATCCTTGAACTGTATTGTAGGACTTTCAGTCATTCTTTATTGGCTACCGCTCAAAATAATTCACTCTAGTTGTTTTATTTTAGTGAATGTATCTATCAAACATTAAACCGGTTGGTCCCAGCTCAATTGCGAAGCATAATTGGGAGTTAAAATATTTATATCAATCTCTGACTCTTCGATCCCTTTGATCTGGCCCGAACAAAGATGGCCTTTTTTTTACAGGGACAGCGTTCGATTCCCTATGAAGCGAAGTGGTTGGGCACCAATCTGTACTCATGTCCCTTCTAGGTCACCCTGGCTCAATGTCGTTTAGTAATTACTTTACATGATTACAATTAAATTTAAAATTACAATCAAGTTATTACTAATCAAGTTATTATAGATGATACCCTCTAGCTGGAGTATCTTCACAACGTGCCCTTGTACAGTTATCTTGAGGTTATCTTGAGATGATATCGGGGCTTTAGTATCCCCGCGGCCCGGTCCTCGACCAAGCCTCCACCCCCAGGAAGCTGCTCATGACAGCTGACTACCACCCAGGTACCTATTTTACTGCTAGGTAACAGGGGCATAGGGTGAAAGAAACTCTGCCCATTGTTTCTCGCCGGCGCCCGGGATTGAACCCGAGACCACAGGATCACAAGTGTTGGAGTGTTACTTGTATCTAATTTTGGAAGTATCCCATCCTTGAACAAATCCAGTAGGGCCGTGACGAGGGTTCGAACCTCGTCACGGCCCTTGTGGATTTGTTCATTTGATGCATCACGCTATTGTGATTTCTGTGTGTATCTTTATTTCATCTTTCATATTTCATATTTCATATGTATATTTCATATTTCATATTTCATATCTCATATTTTCTCTCTCTTATCTTTCATATTTCAAGTGTATAACAACTTAACGTTGATATCTGTTTCTCGTTGTTACTTATCGGAGAAATATGTCTCATTTGTATCTAATGGGAAGATCTGTATGTAATCTCTATACATAATGGAGAGATCTGTCTGTAATCGCAATACTTAATGGAGAGATGTGTATATAATCGCTGTAATTAATGGGAAGATCTGTATGTAATTGCTATACTTAATAGGGAAACGTTTATGTAATCTCTATACTTAATGGGGGATCTGTAAGTAAACACTATACATAATGGGGGAGATCTACATGTAATCACTATACTTAACCTGCAGAACTGAATCACACCATTAATTAAAGGAGAAAACTGTATCCAATTGTTGATTAACGGAAAAATGATGATTAGCATATTGGAGATTTCTCCAATGCCTTAAGGATTTATAGCCTGGTCTGTAAGGTTCATTCAGGCGAAGAGAGAGAGAGAGCTTAATGCGTTGGGGATTGCTGCCCGGACGCGCCGTCCTGGTCTTGCTAACATGAACGACCTTGTTTCAACAAAAACTCTGCTGGCTGCCCCCCTATTAGCATACAAGGCAAAATTATTTATACTTTATTCTCTTTCACTCAATATTTCGCTATATATATATATATATATATATATATATATATATATATATATATATATATATATATATATATATATATGTATATATATATATATAATGGTCCAAAGTCCATTAACTCTGGGCCATCGGAGCCTCGAACTGTAGACTACATAAATAGAATTCTGTGGCTGTATCTATTGAGTCACCTTTACTCCCCTTATTATATAAGGATTCCAAAGACATCGATCTGCTATGTGTGTACTCACCTAGTTGTACTCACCTAGTTGTGTTTGCGGGGGTTGAGCTCTAGCTCTTTGGTCCCGCCTCTCAACCGTCAATCAACAGGTGTACAGATTCCTGAATTGTGTGTGTGTGTGTGTGTGTGTGTGTGTGTGTGTGTGTGTGTGTGTGTGTGTGTGTGTGTGTGTGTGTTTGTGTGTGTGTGTGTTTGTGTGTGTGTGTGTGTGTGTGTGTGTGTGTGTGTGTGTGTGTGTGTGTGTGTGTGTGTGTGTGTGTGTGTGTGTGTGGGGAATATATAATATTTGAGTTACACATATTACATCCATATCTCTCTCTCTCACACTTTCTCTCTCTCTCTATCTCCATTTTATCTTTGATTTGCATTAAGGCTGGTGAAGGGGCGGAAGAGTTGTTGGTTCACCGTCCTGCATCATGCAGCGTCTTCTTAAGATACAACATGTGACTGATCCTCCTCCAGATGGCTTCAATCCCACTGACAAGAGGTGTTGAGTGATAGCAAGTCAAGCAACAGATAGAATCATGAGTGATTCGAAGCAAGGCTGAGATTCGTTTCAGTTAACTACCCTACTCATAGTTCCTCCTGGTTCTCTCCTCCATGTACTTGAGTGGTGAAGAAGAGTGGGGGAAGGAGAGAGATAGAGAGGAAGAGATTGGAATTTACTACTCTTATTGGTTTCAGTAAGTTTATGTCCAATGTATTTAACCAATTCTGGGTTGTTAATTCTCAGATGTAATTATATTTGGTGTGCTGCGCTGCACTGTGTTAGGAAATGTTCCAGTGGTCTATTTGGCATTTATTAACAGAACTGACAGTAACTCAGGAACCTGTTAGCACATTTTTTCCCCATGAGTTATGGGGAGCAGGTTTTCCTCTCCTAAATAGCAGAATAAGTTACGCCTGTTAAGGGCTTTATCTAATCGAAACGATATAGAAGAATACTGCTCATGAAGGGTCAAGACGGGGAAGGTGAGGCCAGTGAGGTGAAGCAGATGTATTTATCACAACTTACATGAAGATCAAGTTTTGTGGGCTATTCATGCCCATGCCATAAAGTTTCATAAAGTTAGCAAGAGTAGTAGCAACGATAAAAGTGCTTCATGGACATATTGTTACGAGTAGCTATATCTAAAACAACAACTTTGTAAGCTCAGTATACCTGTGTCAGTTCAACAGTGTATTCCTGAAGGTGTCACATTGCTGACGAAACGTCGAACAATATAAATGGAAAGATTAAGTGATCTGGTGTGGCTTCATCCTCCAGATGGTAGAAGATATTTGCTTAAAATGGAACTTTCCCAAAAGAAAATTAATAATAATCACAATGCTGTTGTGTTAAATGCCATGTGTGTATTTATGTGTGGAAAAAGTACATTAAAAAATACGAGATTGCAGAGCACGTTTTCAGCCAATCTAGGCCTTCCTGAGAGCAAGAATGAGTAGAGAGGAGAGGCCGTGTGGTCACCTGCCACACACACAGCTATACTGTCCCATTCTCTCAGAAAATATATTATTAAGGAATTGCGAGGGTAAGATTCCCACTCTACAGAAATTTCATTCCGAATTAATTTTGACATCATGAAAATTCATTGGGGAAGTTGGGTGACACACACACTATATTTCTTAAGGCTTTTAACTTAAGCCTACCTGCCAGAAATGATGTAGGTGTGTCCCATACCTCACACCAGTTCTCCTTAAAATTTCGGTGAGTCTAGCCCTTAGCTCCCGGCCTCCAGCTTTGGACAGACTGAAGAGAGAAAGAGAGAGAGAGAGAGAGAGAGAGAGAGAGAGAGAGAGAGAGAGAGAGAGAGAGAGAGAGAGAGAGAGAGAGAGAGAGAGAGAGAGAGAGAGTGAGTGGGCAGCAATGTGACAATATATCCCAATTTGCTGCTAAGCGCTAGAGAACAGAGTCAACTTCGTGACCAATATATTATAATTTGTGTCTTATACAAATGAAAAAAAAGATATGGTAATCTGCAGGCTTGTTGACATTTACTTAACTAGTTTTTCTGATTATCACAATAAAGTGCCTCGTGTGTGTAGACTGTGATAGTGTGCCCTTGAAGCCTTAACTAGTTAGAAATTTCTCTCCTGCATTTGTAATATTTTGTGAGGCAAAATTAGTATTCACGAAATCTTCCAAAACTGATAGAAGAAATATTGACTGATATTTATTATAATACTAATCTAAGTATAACTAAACCTGACTTCATCATAGGTAACTTAGCCTAACCTTAACATAATCTAACTTACCTTCATCAAAGCTAACATAACCTAACCTATACATTAAGAACTGAAAATAAAATATATCACTGCTTTAAAATAACTCAATGAGAACGTTACATTTTGAAACCTTTACATCCGTCACATTATGTCTGTCTGTCGATCAATAATGCCAAACATACATCTACAGTTCTTGCATTCTTTAGTAGCTGTTAAATTTATTTGTGCAAACTAACATTAAATAATGAAAAGACCATATTAAAAGACCATAATATTAACAAAAATTATCCTCATTCACATTTTGTCAGATTGATTTAAAATTGGTTATTTTAGTTTTGAAATTGGTAAAAAGTTAAAAGGGGTAAAAGCTATTTACAATGATAAAAATGTCAATAAGAGATTATTTGACCATATAATGAGCCTCCTGTGAGAATCATGACCTCTGTGAGGTGGGAGAGACAGTGATTGGGACTCAAGTCTCTCCCACACTAAATCTATCTGAGACTGCTTTATTTTACAGATAAAGTATGATAAAGTACTTTACCACTGTACTTTCACAACAATAAATGATTAAACAACAATAAAAAAAAAACTTGCCAGAAACCTTCTTCCAAAACAGAATTAAACAGAACTTATGGTGAAAAGCATTTCAATTCTAAAAATACATCTATAAAGTTTTTAATTTGATTTGATTAAACTCAATATCACAAAGTCTAAATGTTTATTTTCGGTATACGATAGTGGGGGAAGTCCCCCTTTCCCTTCCCAGCATGCCTCTCGTCCTTGAAGTTGATCTGGGCTTGGATGCCTTAGATGCATTTGCTTCTAAGAGGACGCAGCTCGCACGGCTGGGCGATTAGTGAAGCTTTAGCAAAAGGAAAAGTATCGGGTTCAGCGTGTGTCCGCCTACTGGAAACGCCCAATGCACTCACTGTTCCTGGACAGGTAATGAATAGTGACTGTGGAAGCTCTCCCAACTACGCTATTTGAGTGTAGCTTCCTGCAGTGATATGTAGCAGCTATCACTGCTACGATAGCCAGGGAGACCTTTCTGCTACGCTAGAGCTGTGGGTGTTCCTTGCTGCGATAGGTTGGGGAAAATTAACCATGTGCTTGCTATCCTTGAAGCCACTGAGATATCTCCCCAACAGAAAATTGTGTAACTTTTTTAGAGCAAATCACAACCTCAGAGTGTTGGAATTAACGAAACAAATATTATATGATATTTAACAAGACTTAAATGATTCATACTAAAGGGGAACTTAAGTGGTATCAATTCAAGCTGGTCCAACCATCTCTACTCAAGCCTAAACTAACATTACCTAACCTAAGCATAACCCAACCGAACCTCATCAGATCTAACCTAACTTAAACATTCACCCAATCCAATCTAACCTAATTTCACCTTAGTTTCACAAGCCCAACCCAACTCATATCCCCAATATATGGGGATAATTATTATAGGCAATGATTCAGTTATAATTACCCTCTCGCCAAACTGTTTTTTCAACCTGAACAACGACAACATAAATTAATTCGTGAACAACTGAATCAATGTTGTTGACATGTTCAGATAAGACTTTAAACCTGTACTGTTTCAGAAATAAAGCACGGGAGCTTCAGAAATAAATATGGAGCACATGTATACATTATTTAATAGTAAACACAAAATTACATGCAGAAAAATGGGATAGTTAAATATACACTTAAATTATCAAGTATATGATATCAAGTAAGATGAAGAACTTGAAGTGGATCATTTTTGCCTGCACTATATATGAAAAAATAATATTAAAAAAATGATTAACAAATATGAATATAAAATCTCTATCAATGAAGAGGTTTAATAAACTACCAATGACAGAGAAAAGTTGGCTTAAGTACGGTCTTAAGCATGCTCTTAAATATTTTCTTAAGCATGGTCTTAAGCCCGATGTTAGTCAAGGCCTTACGAAGCGGTTGTTCATAACAAAAAATAATATATTTGATCTACCAAATACATAAAATGTGAAGGGTTCAGAAACAATCCTAATAAATCATTAGATCACAAAACACGATACGGATTACGTTCCGACAAAATATTCATTCATTTATATGGAGGTCGTTTAATGTACTAGTTTTTACACAGTATGAAGAATGCACTTCCGTGCGTTACACTATTTGAATGGGTAATTTGTGGGTGATCCTTTAATTAATTTTTAATTAATAATTGTTAATTAATATAGTGGTTATAGTCAAACAATCAATTCTAAACCAGGTTAGTAATTATTTTTTGTAATGTTGGTATTGAAATGTTTATATATATATATATATATATATATATATATATATATATATATATATATATATATATATATATATATATATATATATATATATATATATACACAATTGACGATCACAAAACACTGATCATTTTATGCGGAAAATCCACAGAGAAATATGAAATGAGGTGAACGTTTCGGCTTGTTAAAGCCTTTGTCAACACCAGACTGACTAGTCAGTCTGGTGTTGACAAAGGCTATATATATATATATATATATATATATATATATATATATATATATATATATATATATATATATATATATATATATATATATATGTGAAATTGTGGATATGTATGAATGTGTATGTATTTAATTTTTTTAGCTCTTGGACCCCGCCTTTTCTAACAGTTGTTTGTCTAATGTACTGAGTGTGTTTGAGCACTCATCTAATTGTGCTTGCGGGGGTTGACCTTCGGCCCTTTGGACACGACTCTCAACTGTCAATAAAAAATGTGTGTGTATGTGGTGTGTGTGTGTGTGTGTGGTTTTGTGTTCCCGCTTCCATTCAAAGCCTGGTGTAAAGAAAGCAATCACCATATCAGCAGTGATGCTCCAGCATCTACTGACACTCATAATCTGAGTAAACCTCATTATATGCAAGCATTTACCTCCCATCTACATCAACATGCAGAAACGCAAACAGACGAGCGTGTGATTTTATTTGTCTTTGGCAAAGAATAACGTTTGACACAGTCGATAACAGGAGACTCGACATCAGCGAGGCCCTACTCATCAAAAAGTCAAAACCAGCAATCGACAGCCAATTAACACATAATTACATTCTAACCACTTCAAGACCCGAAACCAGGGCAGAAGTAAGCAGATAAAATGTATATCCCATTTATACCCTTTGTTTCGTATTCTGTCTTTTCCCACTGATTTGTTACCTGTCACAAATATAAGCATGAAACGGAGTATATATATATATATATATATATATATATATATATATATATATATATATATATATATATATATATATATATATATATATATATATATATATATATATATTTTATTAAATATGACCGAAAAAGTAAGATTAATAATTCTAACACGAATTTTCTCAATCTTTCGTACATTATAAGAACAAAGGTAACTGCAGAAGGCCTATTGGCCCATACGAGGCAGCTCCTATTCTATAACCACCCAATCCCACTCATATACTTGTCCAACCCGTGCTTGAAACAATCGAGGGACCCCACCTCCACAATGTTACGCGGCAATTGGTTCCACAAATCAACAACCCTGTTACTGAACCAGTATTTACCCAAGTCTTTCCTAAATCTAAACTTATCCAATTTATATCCATTGTTTCGTGTTCTGTCCTGTGTTGATACTTTTAATACCCTATTAATATCCCCCCGGTTATGTCCATTCATCCACTTGTAAACCTCTATCATGTCACCCCTAACTCTTCGCCTTTCCAGTGAATGCAACTTAAGCTTTGTTAATCTTTCTTCATATGAAAGATTTCTAATTTGGGGAATTAACTTAGTATGCTTCACTGTTGGAGGTAAATCAAAAATCACTTCTCCAAAATTCATTTTTATTTCTAGTCTGACGCGACACGGGCGCGTTTCGTAAAACTTATTACATTTTCAAAGACTTCACAAATACACAACTGATTAGAACTTGCGTTTCCCTGATTTTATATCTACATTTGAGTGAGGTGGGAAGGGTGATGTGGCATTACATTTGAGTAAGGTGGGAAGGATGATGTGGCATTAGAGGATATTAATAGGGTATTAAAAGTATCAACACAAGACAGAACACGAAACAATGGATATTGAATAGAAGTGTTTGTAGAAAGCCTATTGGTCCATATTTCTTGATGCTTCTATATTGGAGCGGAGTCTTGAGGTGGGTAGAATATAGTTGTGCAATAATTGGCTGTTGATTGCTGGTGTTGACTTCTTGATGTGTAGTGCCTCGCAAACGTCGAGCCGCCTGCTATCGCTGTATCTATCGATGATTTCTGTGTTGTTTACTAGGATTTCTCTGGCGATGGTTTGGTCCGTGCTCTCAGCCACAGCTCAGAATGGAAGCAAGTCGACGAAGAACTCTGTAGGGTAAGGCAGGTTCTAGTCAATAACGGCTTCTCCAATGGTTTCATCGAAGACATCATAAGAAGGAAAGTGAAAAGCCATGCAACCTCCGAAGAGACAACTAACACAACACCTATACCCCCTATTAGACTATTTTACAGGAACTTCTTTTCCACAGCTCATAAAACAGAGGAAAGGGTCCTGAAAGATATTGTTAATAGAAACGTTATCCCTACAGACAAAAATCAGAGGATACAACTGACGATTTACTATAAAACCAGAAAAACGGCCAGCCTACTCATGAGAAACTCTCCAGACACGAAACAGAACGCTTTAAAAGAGACTAACGTCGTCTATGCCTTCAAATGCCCACTTGGGGACTGTAAGCTCCAAAAAACCCAGTATATAGGCAAGACAACAACATCTCTTTCTAGGCGTTTAACGATGCATAAACAACAGGGCTCCATTAAGGAACATATAATCTCTTCCCATAACCAAACCATCGCCAGAGAAATCCTAGTAAACAACACAGAAATCATCGATAGATACAGCGATAGCAGGCGGCTCGACGTTTGCGAGGCACTACACATCAAGAAGTCAACACCAGCAATCAACAGCCAATTATTGCACAACTATATTCTACCCACCTCAAGACTCCGCTCCAATATAGAAGCATCAAGAAATATGGACCAATAGGCTTTCTACAAACACTTCTATTCAATATCCATTGTTTCGTGTTCTGTCTTGTGTTGATACTTTTAATACCCTATTAATATCCTCTAATGCCACATCATCCTTCCCACCTTACTCAAATGTAATGCCACATCACCCTTCCCACCTCACTCAAATGTAGATATAAAATCAGGGAAACGCAAG
>NC_091239.1:11441249-11473749 GCF_040958095.1 Procambarus clarkii | reverse complement strand
TCGGGCATGTTTTGCCCTCTGGGCCAATGGTTGTATTTCCACCACTAAATGCCCATTTATCTCAATTATCAACTAACTTTATACGCCAAATTTCCCTTGTAAAATTCAATATTCATTTCATTCATTGTACATGTTAAATGATAAAAAGTGCGAAATTATTTGATCAAGTTATATGCAGACGATGAGTCACAATAACGTGACTGAAGTATGTTGACCAATCCACACACTAGCAAGTGAAGGGACGACGATGTTTCGGTCCGTCCTGGACCATTCACAAGTCGATAACGACTTGAGAATGGTGCAGGACGGACCGAAACGTCGTCGTCCCTTCACTTTCTAGTGTGTGGTCTGGTGAACAAGTTATACATGTTAACTTCTTGTTTAGTATTAAACCAACCAATATTTTAACTAAATTTTCGTAAGTTTATGTCATAAACAGTTTGTGTACTAGTGGCTTTATTACATATGTAATAAGTATGTAACCACTATCACATACGTCTTCTGCATATTTTGTAATTAAAATTACTCGTATTATTATTATCATTATTCTTAATCATCCCCACAGCTAAATTTCATAAGACAAACTAAAGAAAAAATATGCAGGATCTTCAACAAATTTTTTTTAGTCCGAATTGGCTCTAGATTTTAATGCAAGTTGTCATGTGGACAGAGAGGGTGACTTTTTGCTCGCGTGCATTTGCTGCGTTTAATATTATGCCTTTTTGACCACGGGGATGGAGTCTACTGTACATGCGCGATGGAGTGTATTGAACACACGCGATGGAGGCCACTGTACATGCGCGATGGAGTGTGTTGAACACACGCGATGGAGGCCACTGTACATGCGCGATGGAGTGTGTTGAACACACGCGATGGAGGCCACTGTACACGCACGATGGAGTGTGTTGAACACACGCGATGGAAGCCACTGTACACGCGCGATGGAGTGTATTGAACACACGCGATGGAGTCCACTGTACACGCACAATTGAGTGTGTTGTACACACTTGACGGAGAGTGTGACTTAGTGCTCTTAACTAATACACGCAGAAAAAATATCTGATCTTTTAAAGGAATGATTCAAAATGTTGATATTTCTGTAACCAGCAACGTCGGAAAATGTATTTTGAAAGTAACCCAATCATCCTTCATCCATAAAATGTTCTAGTTCGCAAGCTTATATATATATATATATATATATATATATATATATATATATATATATATATATATATATATATATATATATATATATATATTATTATTAAATATGACCGAAAAAGTAAGATTAATAATTCTAACACGAATTTTCTCAATCTTTCGTACATTACGCTTCACTGTTGGAGGTAAATAAAAAATCTCTTCTCCAAAATTCATTTTTATTTCTAGTCTGACGCGACACGGGCGCGTTTCGTAAAACTTATTACATTTTCAAAGACTTCACAAATACACAACTGATTAGAACTTGCGTTTCCCTGATTTTATATCTACATTTGAGATATAAAATCAGGGAAACGCAAGTTCTAATCAGTTGTGTATTTGTGAAGTCTTTGAAAATGTAATAAGTTTTACGAAACGCGCCCGTGTCGCGTCAGACTAGAAATAAAAATGAATTTTGGAGAAGTGATTTTTGATTTACCTCCAACAGTGAAGCGTAATGTACGAAAGATTGAGAAAATTCGTGTTAGAATTATTAATCTTACTTTTTCGGTCATATTTAATAATATATGTCTACAGGAAAGACTGCTACCAAAATATACTAATATATATATATATATATATATATATATATATATATATATATATATATATATATATATATATATATATATATATATATATTATTAAATATGACCGAAAAAGTAAGATTAATAATTCTAACACGAATTTTCTCAATATTTCTTATAAAAGAAATATTGAAATATTGAAGAAATATTGAGAAAATTCGTGTTAGAATTATTAATCTTACTTTTTCGGTCATATTTAATAATATATGTCTACAGGAAAGACTGCTACCAATATATATATATATATATATATATATATATATATATATATATATATATATATATATATATATATATATATATATATATATATATATATTTCCACCTTATGACGAAAAGGGAAAGAGCAATGTTTCTAGCACAGATTTTCTCTATATTTAATATGTTCTTCATTTCCTCATTAAGAACTCTTCCGACAAGGAGCAAAACACCTTGAAAGAATCAAGTGTCATCTATGCCTTAACATGGCCACTTGGGTGACTGTCAGCCTCAATGTTCTCGATATATTGCAAGAACACACATCTTTCAACGTGCCTGACAATGCACAAACAACATAGCTCTATGAAAGATCAAATCATTTCTTCACACTATTAGATCATCACTAGAGATATCCTAACCAATAACACCGAAGTAATCGACACACGACGACAATAGGAGATCAGATATTGCTGAAGCACTACATGTAAAACATTCTCAATCAACTAACAGCAGCCTCTTAAAACTCGGGTATACTCTATCATTCTCAAGACCAATGCACAGTATCCTGTACACTCTGCCCTAAGCAATATAAGTAAGGATACTGCCGAAGGCTATTGGTTCATGTGGCACTTCACCTTATCTCATTCTACTTAATTATATGTTCTGTTGCTCCTGCTAACTTTCATCCGCTCCTCCTCAGCCCTTGAAAATGTTGACATACTCAAGGAAACGCATTGCTTAGCATCAGGCCACATAAAACTGTAAAATTAATTTTGGAGAGGAAATTTTTCAACACCCTTCTAATGTATAGAACGTAAGAAACCTGCTTAGATGCTTGCCAGGATCCAAGCTTTCCATGTGTATTTAGAAAGTCTGGTAACCACGTAATTATAAATCAAATTAAGCCGTATGAGCTTTTAATAATGTAATACACCAATTATAATTTCATGAAAACATTTTTAATTACTGTATTCCCTTTAGACATTACAATGGGCTATATGTTCACAGATTAATTGAACTATATTCTCAAGGACCTCATTATTTTATTATGAGAAGAGGCCCATGGCGATTCAGTTTCACCATGATATAGTGAATCAGTCTCACTCACCATATGGCGGTGAAGCATGATGAATCAGTCTCACTCACCATATGGCGGTGAAGCATGATGAATCAGTCTCACTCACCATATGGCGGTGAAGCATGATGAATCAGTCTCACTCACCATATGGCGGTGAAGCATGATGAATCAGTCTCACTCACCATATGGCGGTGAACCATGATGAGTCAGTCTCACTCACCATATGGCGGTGAACCATGATGAATCAGTCTCACTCACCATATGGCAGTGAAGCATGACGGTGCAACCTCACTCATCTAACGATGATGAAGCATCGAGCAACTTCACTCACCTGCTGGAGAAGGCGGCGAGGAGAATTATGAGGAGGTGTAGGGGAGGAACGATGAAGGAAGGAAGGTAGGGAGGGGTATGTGTTGAGTCCTAGGGTAAGGGGAGGAGAAGGGATAAGGGTCAGAAGGGGTGCTCACTACCCGGGTTCCTCCCCCTGGGCCAGCGTCGCGTGCAGAGGGCTTCAAACACAACAACAACATTCTGGTGCACTCGCCCCCACATAAGGTAAGGAGACATCTAACAAGGAGATATGTAGTTTGCTACGTATTTAAGATGTGTGCAGGGAGAGGACAGTCGTCTGCCGGTTTATGCATCGTCAATTGGGTGGTTATAAATAGGAGCTGCCTCGTATGGCCCAATGGGTCTTCAGTAGTCACCTTCATTCTTATGTCAAGATGAATTTTCCATTAACAATTAACTGCTAGGTCAGGGAGCCGGTCGGCCGAGCGGACAGCACGCTGGACTTGTGATCCTGTGGTCCTGGGTTCGATCCCAGGCGCCGGCGAGAAACAATGGGCAGAGTTTCTTTCACCCTATGCCCCTGTTACCTAGCAGTAAAATAGGTACCTGGGTGTTAGTCAGCTGTCACGGGCTGCTTCCTGGGGGTGGAGGCCTGGTCGAGGACCGGGCCGCGGGGACACTAAAAAAAAAGCCCCGAAATCATCTCAAGATAACCTCAAGATATGTCTTCGATTCCTTTTCCAATCTGGCTCTTTAGCAGTAACGAGAGAATCAACTCCTGCATTATCCAGGATCATAGGAAATTGTACCTTACGATATTTGATTATAAGGTAGATATTAAATAATATCAAGGACCAAATCTCATTGGCATAGTCCCTATTAAATACAGGAACACCCTTAGGTCTGCACTGAATTGTTACGAGAGTAATAATGTTTGAGTGAATGTCTTTCATTAATCCCTCGCAAATTATGTGCACTTGCGAACCTGTACCTTAACGTCATATACTTATATGTAGTTCAGCAATTAACTGGAATGTATTAAAAACACTTGAATGGTCTCAACCTCTAGATTCTGGCCAGAACACGTAAAGAACCCGTATTGTTATTGTTGAATTTCGACACCGTTGGTCTAGCTTGTTGCAAATCTCTCTAAATGATGATTAATAAATTAGTTCTTGCAATATTGCAGGTTTATCCCAATTCTTGCAATACTACAGGTTTATCCTATTTCTTGCAATACTGAAGGTTTATCCCAATTATTGCAATGATGCAGATTTATCCCAATTCTTGCAATACTACAGGTTTATCCTATTTCTTGCAATACTGAAGGTTTATCCCAATTATTGCAATGATGCAGATTTATCCCAATTCTTGCAATATTGCAGGTTTATCCCTTAATCGTTACAACAATGCAGTTTATAATTTAATTTTACTCACCATCATTCTTATAAGAAGTTAACAGTTAGCTACAATAATAATAATAACCATTATTTTGTTTAAATGTATTCCTTGGCTATATTAAATCGTACACATACATGGTGCAGCGAGGTAATAAGTTTTAGAAGGACGCTAAACACTTAGAGTGTTTCAAGCAATCAGGGCACAGTGTGGGAGGCCGGTTGGTGGTCTCCGGTTGGCTATTTTAAGAACAGCCAATTCATATATGCTTTCAGAGAGAGAGAGAGAGAGAGAGAGAGAGAGAGAGAGAGAGAGAGAGAGAGAGAGAGAGAGAGAGAGAGAGAGAGAGAGAGAGAGAGAATGTTTGCATACATGCCCCACACCACCACGACCCAGCCTGGGTTATGATATACTGACCCAGGTTTTGTATATATTAATTAGGTGAGAATGTTTTCGAGTCGCTATATAAATCACCATTATGAGAATAATTTATTGTTAATAAATGGGTTGACAGCACCATGATTTTATAATAATGTGCTGATTTACGATGCCATGAGTTTAAATACAGTTATCTTATTTGGATATTAAATAAAGAAATGACAACTCTACACTGCAGACTTGGGCTACGAAGGTGGATATATATATATGTTTACCCGTCTAGTATATCTAAGTATGTCTTAGTTTATTATGTCGAAGCATAATATACTAAGCTCCTGTAAATCTAACTAGGGTCTAAAACCTAAGAAAAGTGTGTACCCTTTATGTAATTTTTACTCTTTTAAACACATATAATCTATCATGTTAGGTCTAATCTGACTTAATATGATAAAGTCCAACATGACACCACAAGAAATGAGACATGAGAATCTCCAGAAAGTTTATAGAGAAGCCGGAAATGAATAAGATAATATCTTCACTGATGGGTCATCTTATCCCACTAATAACAGGGGCTGGAGCAGCAAACACTGCAATTAGAAATAATGTCTTTCAAAACGGAAATGAAGAAAAGCACGTATTGAGAACTATGCCTCTTCAACGCAAGCAGAGCTAACTGCCAATGCTACGCCGTTAAGATTCCTTGAAAGTAACACTAATGTTACTTTCAGTGAAAGTAACATTAATGTTACTAATGAAAGTAACAATAATGTTACTAATGAACACTAATGGTTCGTTACTCTGCACCGATTCAAAAGCAGCATTACAAAGCTTAAGTTAAAATCAAGCAAAAAAAACAAGAGAAAGTCGCTGAAATAAAAAGGGCTGTCAAAATACTAACTAATCAGGAAAGGTGATTAAGTTCCTATGGAATCCCTCACACGTTGAAATCTGCGGAAATGAACGAGCAGATGTGCTGGCTGCTGAGAGCGCTGAAGGAGACCATATTGAATACTTCATACCCAAGTCTCTTCGGCAAGTTACAGGCGTCATCAAGCCACATCACCGTGACAAGATAATTGAGGAATAGAGGACAGAAGAACAAATCAGTGAATCTGTACTCTGGTACAACTTGGTTGCAGCTGGCAATCCCCCAATCATTATGGACGAAGGGGAGGTGGCTGAGTGAAGCAGTAATACACAGAATTTATTTCTGATACAAATACTCGTAGAAATTTGGGATAGAAACAACATCTGAGCAGCTGAACGGCAGAATATGTAGTGAGAGTGACGGACACCGCCTTGACCACTTCCTGAGAGAATGTGAACATCTAAGAGACATTGGATATATGTGTAGAATAATAAACCCAATTTTGCTTGAATTTGGAAAACACTATTTGCCAAATATAGATATTGTTCTTAAGAGATTCCTCATTTTGCACCTGTAAGATAACGTAATTTAAGGGGTTCGTATATTATAATTTTCTTGTTTGATAAACTTTTCACTTGATAAAATTAAATCAAGTCGCAGCTGTGTCTGGGTACAAGTGACAGGATAAACAACCCAGCGGGTTTTCTTCCTATTAAGGGGTGTTGCACATGCTGCTATGGCGGTATGTTCATTCACAGGATGAAGAATGCTGCCCAATACTGTCACTTTGGCCGTATGTTCACTCACAGGATTAGTGAAGCTGTCCAACACTGTCACTATGGCGGTATGTACACTCACAGTATGAGTGATGCTGCCTAATAAACTCGCCCTTCGGGGCAAAAAAATTAACCGAAGACCACCAGTAATGCTACAATATACTTGTTTTTATATACCCTCAGCACCTGCCAAAATTAATTTATAAAATAAGTTGTTATTGACCTTCGAAATTAAAAATGACTGTCAAACAGAATTTCTGTGAAGACAGTGGCTACTCCCCTCAGTTCATCCGATTTTATCTCCGAGATGTTTTAAATTATCTTATCAAGCTATAACTTTATTAGCTAAAGGAATTCAGTTAATAGAACTTAATATTTTTCTCTATCGCTCACAGAATAGGTAAGTTCTTAATAACTTAACCAAATAGGAAAAGGCTATGCATGATCCAAACGAAAATAATATGAATCCTTAATAAAAAGCAAACAAGTTAGCACAAGAACTATAGTCATTTCAGTGTGCATTTTAAATAAATTATTTACGTCTGCTAAGGGTACCTTTTTTATCTGTAGAATTTTTGGATTCACCCATGGAGGAACTTTGATTCAATTTCATAATATTTGAAAGTGTTCAGGTCGATGGGGTTCTTGTTCCGTTCGATATTATTTTTTTTTTAAGATGAGAGTCATATCGATGTATTTGACAAAGTTGGCACTTTTTGAAGGCTTGGAATATCAGAGCTTACATATGTGTACATCTTTGAGAAAATTAAAAACTTCAGACAGCTTCTCCATTCCTTATGAACGTCACTTGGTGCCAATAATTCTCCATTGGCTGAGAGAAAATTCTTAATTATACATGGTTTGGTAATGAGGCCATTAAGCAAGAAGTTCAGGGATGCCTTAAGAGGGCATTTGAGTCCACAATGGCTTCCATCAGTTCACTATTAATTTTCGTAAGCCATGTGGATCATTTCACAATTTAGTCCATCTTGTTTATGAGACTTATTGGTTGTACGTCTTTGTCACTATGCATCAATTAACGAAAGTAAAATATTTATATTAAAATAGCAATAACCGGAGGAAAGCCACACAAATAAATAAATGATGGTTAGAGAATTATACTTTCCATGTAATGTAGCAAGCCTAGGACTAGACCATCGCGGTTAGGTGATGGATAGTTCATACTCAAATTAATAAATTGCAAAAGCCTCCAAGTCACTTTTTTGCCATGTGGTGGATCAAGTTTTGCCCGAAACGTTGCCCGAAACGCTATGCTTACTAGTGCCTTTAGGTATTGTATGTACTATCTCTATCTTTAAATCCAACATTATGTATGTAACTCAATGTATGTAACTTAACCTGAATAAAAAATCTAAATAAAAAATCTAATATAATCTAAGTTGGTGAAAAGAAAGCACAATAACCTCATTTTGTATGAGGTTATCTATTGGTCTCAGAGAAAGTGCTACGCCTGCATCACTATAAAGCCAACAGAAGGGATACGAGGACCGGATAGGAGCCGGAACAGTGGGAAAAGGAGTGAGAGAACGATGCCCAATAACTTGGCGCGTTCGGGGATCGAACGCCGACCTCCAAGAAGCTAAACCCTCTCATTTTTCTCCTCGACAAGATGCACTGGTTGGCTTCCCAGCTTAGCATGAATCCAAAGACATCGCATAGTCCGGTAGAGATACATCTTAGAAGACAATAACTTGTTATGTGCCATTGATCCATGTTTACTACTGTCTTGCCTTTACTCAAGACGCTCAGCGCGACGAACATGACTGATAGACAGCTACACACAAAACACATCCTTGTAGAACAGCTTGCTCTTCCTCTAGACGCCAGACACAAGAAATGTGGATCAAAGGTAAAGAGTCACAATAACGTGGCTAAAGTATGTTGACCAGACCAGACACTAGAAGGTGAAGGGACGACGACGTTTCGGTCCGTCCTGGACCATTCTCGAATCGACTTGAGAATGGTCCAGGACGGACCGAAACGTCGTCGTCCCTTCACCTTCTAGTGTGTAGTCTGGTCATCAAAGGTAAACTCAACGTCGAGACTGGTGTCACGCTTGGCTAGTGCGACACACTAGAATTACGTTAATCTGGTGATTTTATTAACGAGAAGGACTGACGTGGTGACTGGCAGCGAAAATGCCAGCGAATGTTAATAAAATATTCCGTAAAGAGGATAATGCTTTTTGAATCCACTTCGGCGCTTACTGGAGTACAGAAAGAAACAGCTTCTGTTACAACAGCAGTCGCCAAATAATTCAAAATTTTGGGTTTGTCTATGAATGTGGATTTTTTATTTTTTTATTTTTGGTGTCTGCAGTGACCTACAAGTCACGTTATGGCCTCTGATATAAGTAATAGGCAGTACGTAAATTTGAAATTTTTTTCAGAATGCTTCACATAAGGTCAAATAGGTATATAGATCATTCACCTTATTTCTTGATCTTACACATTCATATTAGCTGTGTTTAAGTAAATATTTCGCAACTTTATGGTATAGCGAAATAAACAATGATGATTTCAGTTGACTTTACAGTAAAAATTGGTTGAATTCTAGTTTTGGGAGGGGAGTATATCTTCCATATTTTATTAATGTTTATATCACATATGTTCCTACAATCAATAACCCTTCGTTAAAGACATCATAAGAACCCGTTGACTCCTTTGAATGTTACTTAAAGCTACGTGTAGAAAGTTGTTTCTTGGTCATCCTTCTAAATACCAGAGATATCAGAGTTGCACATCAGCTGATTGGATCATTAACGTATTTACCTAGGTAGCCAAGCCAACACCCAGATCTTAGGCCACGCCTCAGACTAGGTCATCAACTTTCAAACCCCCCTCCTCCTCTCCACAGTTGCTTAAGGATCCATTTTCAACCACGCCCTTTAAGTGGGACACTGATTTTAGATTCCCCCCCCCCTTTATGTGGAGAGAATAGGTCTCAGAAACATGGTTGAAACAAATAACATTATCCACATATAACAATTGAAAGAGGTGTTATTTTGGTCTCTTATGATCTTAATCAATCTACGACCCAACATGATATAGGGGCCAAAGCTGGGGTTTATTTCCCATATATGTGAGGTCACTTAGTTTTAACTCCACCTCCTCGTTCAGGGTCAACATCCAAAAGCCACACCTCTTCCAAGATGGATAATTTAAACCCCGCCTCGCATGTAAGGTCAAAGGTCAGATTTGAGGCTCAGCACTTGGGAATCATGGCAGCGACCTATCTCTTGACCTCGTCTGTGAAGCAAGAACCTGGCCTTGCATACGAAATGACCTCGATTTATTGCTCCCTGGTAAGGAGGGTCTTGGTACTAGGGGTAAGGGATGGGTTGGTACTAGGGGGAACTGTTAGGGGATCGAGGGGATGGGTAAGTAATATGGAAGGGGGAATAAAATAATTGAAAAAAAATAATTAGCACGAAAATGTTTTCAAGTGGAAGACTATATATATATATATATATATATATATATATATATATATATATATATATATATATATATATATATATATAAATATATATATATATATATATATATATATATATATATATATATATATATATATATAAATATATATATATATATATATATATATATATATATATATATATATATATATATATATATATATATATATATCAGAAAACTCTTGTCCACTGAAGAATTCGAACCCGGTGAGCCAGGGCCTCCATGCTCGTTGGAATGTCCAGTAATATAACTACTCAGCCATAGAGTGTACAAAATTAATGGGAAGTCGTCTGACTTTTAACCCCAATACCTGACAGCACTGGTCACTGTTTTGGGCAGAGACATATCATCAAATCACTTCAACATGCTAGCGCCGAATGAGTATCAATTGCCAAGAGAATCTGGTGGTCTTTATCCAGCACGAGAAACTCATGAAAATTTTACAAGATGATATGAATCAAACAAGAAACGAGTGTGAGTAGATTTGACCCACAAAGTAAAGAATGTGGGAGCAAATCAGAGGCCTATGCTAAATAGGCTGAGGTTAGAATAGCCCTCAAAAAAAGCCATCAAGATTCTCATCAGTATTTAACAGAAAACACAATTTTCCGACCTAATTTTATAAATATATATTTACTATATATACTAAATATATATAGTAAATCATATTTACTATATATATTTCTCTCTAACACATATTCACACATCCCAAGAGGCAGCCCGTAGGAGGTATCTAACTCCCAGGTACCTGTTATCTTCTAGGTGAACAGCAGCATCAGGATGAAAGAAACTCTGTCTATTTGTATCCGCCTTTGCCAGGAATCGAGCCCGGGCCATAAAAGCTACGACCCCCGAGCGCTGTCCACTCAGCCTCGAAGCCTCATACACAATGTGTGTGTGTGTGTGTGTGTGTGTACTTACCTATTTGTACTCACCTATTTGTGGTTGCGGGGGTTGAGCTTTGGCTCTTTGGTCCCGCCACACAACTGTCAATCAACTGGTGTACAGATTCCTGAGCCTAATGGGCTCTATCATATCTACATTTAAAACTGTGTATGGAGTCTGCCTCCACCACATCACTGCCTAATGCATTCCATCCGTTAACTACTCTGACAATGAAAAAATTTCTTCTAACGTCACTGTGGCTCATGTGGGTACTCAGTTTCCACCTGTGTCCTCTAGTGCGTGTGCCCCTTGTGTTAAAAAGTATGTCTTTATCTACCCTATCAATTCCTCTGAGATTCTTGTATGTTGTGACCATGTCCCCTCTAACTCTTCTGTCTCCCAGTGACGTGAGGTTTAATTCCCGTAGTCTCTCCTCGTAGGTCATACCCCTCAGTTCGGGTACTAGTCTGGAGGCAAACCTTTGAACCTTTTCCAGTTTAGTGTTATGCTTGACTAGATATGGACTCCTTGATGGTGTATGTGTGTGTGCTGGACTCCATATGTGTGTGTGTGTGAGTGTGTGCGCGTGTTCATGCGTGCGTGTTCGTGCGTGCATGCGCATGTGAAGAGTTGCACCGAGCACTCACAACGGGGTAAGAGCAAGCACATGCAGAGTTAATGGCATGCCAGGAGATAACTCCACTGACGAAGGAGATGCTTGTCTGCCCCTCCCCCCCCTCCCCCCCCCCGTCTGGTCAGTAAGTAACATGGTCACTCTAATCCTGACATATTGACTCCAAGAAGGTAAGCCTTGACAGGCTGAATTGAAAAAGCAAACACGACAAAAACCGCAAGTCAATCAGAAATTTTATTCGGATACACGAACGTAAATCCATTAGAAGAAGCAGGCTAGAATATCCACCTGGTTATAATCCAATGGTGATTATAGACAAGCAAATGAAAGTACATCACTTCCTCTACAATGGCTTTAAATGCTAAACATCACTTCCTTTACAATGGCTTTAAGTGTCAAGTACTCTACGAATCTCGTAGTGCATTTGCCTTCGTTCTCGACTTGCAACTAGGGATCACGTGTTCGATTCCCAGGCGAGACAGAATTTACAGGGGTATCTTTCATTTTACCTAATGCTTCTGTTGTGAGGGTTGCATTTTTTGGGGAGTGTCAATAGCTTCATCTTAGGGAATGACCTCGAAATAACACCAAAGTACACATATATAAACACAGGCTTCCTGTCCCCGACAAAACCAATGAGGCAGGAAGATAAGACAACCAATAAGAAAACTAGATATACCAAAACAATCCTTCAACATGGCAATTATTATTCAAAATCAGACACGACTAATTAACTGCTGTCAAGAATTTAGATTATAATTACCTGAAGATCGTTAATTAAGACTTAGGGGTTTGAGGGGACATCCCCCACACACCTCCCAGCCTCCAGGATATACCTATTCCTGTTCCTCTTGTCAAGTTGGGTAGTTACCTTGCTTCTCTGGCAATACTGATGTCCTTTTATATATATATATATATATATATATATATATATATATATATATATATATATATATATATATATATATATATATATGTATATATATATATATATGTGTATATATATATATATATATATATATATATATATATATATATATATATATATATATATATATATATATATATATATATATATATATATATATATATTAACTCGAGGACGGTAAAGAAATCACATAAAAACGACTTAATAAAACATAAGCCCTGTTCTTTAATCTATTTTATGTACGTAAATATATATATAGAAATAGAGGGGTCAACATTACATAGGGGGATCGTGATGAAAGTTAGGTGAAAAGATTTGTAAGGGTGAAAAGTTGAGTTTTTTAAACGTCTGTTTTTCACCTCACTTGGGATGGAAAATTGAGGTCGTAGGGAGCCCAATCCCATTTTTTTGGGGAGGTGTTAGGTGTGTAGGCGACCCACTTCCTGTCCCCTGTGCTGTGTGCGCGCGTGAAAAAGAGAGAGAGAGAGAGAGAGAGAGAGAGAGAGAGAGAGAGAGAGAGAGAGAGAGAGAGAGAGAGAGAGAGAGAGAGAGAGAGAGAGAGAGAGAGAGAGAGAAAGCACAAAGATGAAATTCATTTTTTTTTAATATAATTTTGTGTCAATAAGACCGTTTACACATGTATAGTCCATTAACATTTTACCTACAACCCTTTCGACTTTTTATGCGGGACTTGTCGAACGTGCAAAATAAAACTTGCAGTGAAAATAACATCACTATATGCTTTAAGGCGTTGCTGGTGAAGCTGTCAGGTTTATGTTTGGATAGTGAGGTGAGCTGTCAGCCTATTGCTGACGTGTCGGCCAGGCGCGCCCACCGCCACCTCCAGTTGACACCAGGTGTTGGGAATATGTCCACTGGAAATACTGGGCAGGGCACAGAGGGGAACCGCTTTGTAAACGAGGGTACAGATGACAGAGAGAGAGGGAGGGGAGAGAGGGAGGGGTGAGGAGAGAGAGAGAGAGAGAGAGAGAGAGAGAGAGAGAGAGAGAGAGAGAGAGAGAGAGAGAGAGAGAGAGAGAGAGAGAGAGAGAGAGAGAGAGAGACAGAGAGAGAGAGAGAGACAGACAGACAGACAGACAGACAGACAGACAGACAGACAGACAGACAGACAGACAGACAGACAGACAGACAGACATACAGCCAGACAGACATGGACAGAACACTTGTCTTAAGGAACACTTGCCAAATGCAACATCAGAGTTCACTTAGATGCAAAATACTCAAGTCTAGCAAGATATAAGCAAGATGAACATTAATCACCGTAAGTCATCCCAGACACACATCTCAATAACAATATTTATAGACACTTACGAACTCGCAGAGTTCATCAAAAGTATCAAATATAAGAGTTTGATGAAAGGAGAACACATAAGATAACACCTCGACAACATGAAACTAGATCTCACCACGTCTATGTGAGTCGAGAGATGAAGATGTGGTTAAAGATAGTGACCAATGTGACCCCATCACTTAGAGTGGAAGACACACCATTTGAGGTAGCGTTACCTCTTTCCTCCAGTGTCTACAGCCTTAGGCCTCAACCTTTTGCCTCTTCAGAGGAGTCACCGCATGTACACGAAGCCAGAAGATGAGACTAGAGTCGCTGGGAGACTTCTTAAAGCTCAACACGAGAGGTTGACAATATACTGACTCTATAAATGTCTCCAAGAAAAACATATATTCTTGTTGACCAGACCACACACTAGAAGGTGAAGGGACAACGACGTTTCGGTCCGTCCTGGACCATTCTCAAGTCGATTGTTTGTCGTCCCTTCACCTTCTAGTGTGTGGTCAGGTCAACCCCAATCTATTGTAATGATACAAACCCCAATCTTTTCTAGCACCACAAGTCCGCAGCAGACAGTTTACAGCTGACCTTCTGGGATAATATGCAGCTGAAGGATATTTTGTTTATCTGTCTATCACCGGCAAGTTTAGAATTAATCAGGTAACACTTGATTTAATTATAGATAGAAGTGAGGCGCGGCACAGACACGCGGAGGGACAAGACTGTTGTGGTCAGAGGTCAGCTTGACGTGAGTGAGGGCAGCTTGAGTTCCGGCAAGCTTGCTATTTTTTTGACAGATTAAGGGCCACAAGACTATGATGGATACCTAATCTATTTGAACGATTACAGAGATCAGGACCTAGTTAGGTTCACCAATTAATACAGTAGAGCAAAGGCTAATAGGTAGGGTGACCCTGGAGGTCAAGAGACGTAGTTACTAGTTATTCTGTAGATGACTAGAAACTCAAGGGTCAGTTTGGTTCATCGAGAAACACAAG
The DNA here is from genome assembly GCF_040958095.1 of Procambarus clarkii. Lineage (NCBI taxonomy): Eukaryota > Metazoa > Arthropoda > Malacostraca > Decapoda > Cambaridae > Procambarus > Procambarus clarkii. The sequence goes on along the minus strand of NC_091239.1, from coordinate 11,458,721 downwards.
TACGAGGCCCACCTTCACCCATGACACGTAACCACGCCCTGAACCACCCTATCTCCACTCCATGACACATAACCACGCCCTGAACCACCCTGTCTCCACCCATGACACATAACCACGCCCTGAACCACCCTATCTCCACCCATGACACATAACCACGCCCTGAACCACGCCGTCTCCACCCATGACACATAACCACGCCCTGAACCACCCCGTCTCCACCCATGACACATAACCACGCCCTGAACCACCCTGTCTCCACCCATAACACCTAACCACGCCCTGAACCACCCCGTCTCCACCCATGACACATAACCACGCCCTGAACCACCCTGTCTCCACCCATGACACATAACCACGCCCTGAACCACGCCGTCTCCACCCATGACACATAACCACGCCCTGAACCACGCCGTCTCCACCCATGACACATAACCACGCCCTGAACCACCCCGTCACCACCCATGACACATAACCACGCCCCCCTAACGTTTCTCGTTTGCTTGGAATACAAGCTTCTCGTTATCACCCACGCACGAAGACACGTCCTCTGGCTCCTCCGTGGCTCCCGTCCCCGTGGCCTCACCAGGAGGGCCCCTTCCCCTCAGGGGTCCGTCAGGGGAAATGGCCCGGTGGAAGACCTTGGCGGGGGCAGGACTAGTCAGTATATATGTGACCCTGACTACCCCTGCTGGTAACGCTACGTCTCGCTGTCCTCCCGGCCTTATTACACTGATATCACACACTTGCATCTATTTACTACTGACACAATCAACCCAAGGCCTCTGTGGACAGCACGAAACCGGAGACGCCATCTTGTATCACGCCCCAAGCTTGCTATTTACGTTTCTAAACAAGCAGCGAATGCATTGTCTTCAATCATGCTCGGTGACACACTTACCTTGTACTTAAAGGCACTTAGCGTCTCTCTGCCATGTACTTGATGTCTCCTTTTAGTGGTCCAGGACACACTTACAGGTAGGCCCATCAAAATTCGAGGTGAGGACGATTTTTTTGGGTCTCTGTCGTCCAATGAGGTTGTGATACTGACAAAGATACTTGAACTAATTACTTACAGAGCTCTCTCTCACTATCTCATGTTCCAGTAGGAGTTACGACACACTCCTTCATACACTCCTAGATTATTTTAAATATTATTTTAATTATTTTTCGACTCCTAGACCCATTTTAAAAACATTTTTTTGTAACTTTTAATTCCGAAGAGAATGGTGAATGCGTCTCTGAATCTCTGAATCTGAGAAACTATTCTAGACATGTACTCTAAGTAACATGACTCATCGTTTCCCGCACATTATAGGAGTCTGTCAAGTTACATCTTGACCTAAAAGGCGCGAACTGTGTCTCGCGATAATACTCTGTTGTAGTCGGCTGAGACCTGGATAATTTGAGATCCTGAGCTCATATTTCTTGACTCATTGTAGATAAGATGTTGGCCGGGGTCGAAAGATCGTTGTTTATGGGTCTCTTAACGTTTAACACACCTTATATAGGGGTCATTCTACGCTGTGTCTGATACAACGGCAATCCACGACCCCTGATTCATGCATCCTGATAAAGCGACTATCCTGCACCTTGATATATCGACCATTATACGCACTGATGCAACGACCATACTGCACCCTGATACAGCGACCATCCTGCGCGCTATGCTATCTAAGACGCTGGTTATCTAAGACAAGCAGCATCTTGTATAGAAAATAAATTCTATCCTACGTTATTCGGTCCAAATAATATACAAAGTCCTACATGCATTTTGCGAATTAGAGAATGTAAAAGAGACAATCTGTGGAATGCATTATGTATGAAATAAAATTCATCATTTGGTATACAATGTCTAATTTGCAGATCCATCCTTATAAAGCCTTATACTATCTGTCCAATCCTCACCCCGGAGCTTTATACACCGTCCAATACACTGCAGTATACGCACTTCAGTGTAGAACCCGCGTTTTATACACTCTCCAGTCTACTGCCCACGCTTACGCACTCCCAACCGCGTTATATTTGCGATCTAGTCCTCATGAACACTTCTCATACACAACCCAGTTCAGAGCCTTGCCTTGTTTGCCCTTTAACCCCCTACGCTGTTTAGCTGGGCAGCCAGAGGCTTGGGGCCGGCGTAGGGACATCCCTGTGGAAATAAACATGCCCTTAAAGCATACATAATACATATACATACGTAATACATATACACACCTTCTACAACTTCGAAACCATACACAAGTTGCTTTTCATACACTGTCTAAACCTACCACTGAGTTTGCAGCAATGCAATACTGAAAATTTACCTCGGTTTAAAGTCTTTTTATATGAATTATTTACTGATGATTTTTCAACTCAGGCATGAAATTCCCTAATTTGCGATTATGCCTATGCTGTTCTCTCTCTCTTGCTGGCGCCTCACTCTTGTCTTGTACGCACGGGCGGTTCATTTAGTTAAATCATTCCCCGGAACCTGTTGGGCGAGGAGTCTGCTAGAGAAACCAGTCTTCTGGCCCAGACACCTGATACATTCTCCTTGCTGGTACGCCAGCAGCGCTCTCGGAACGCAGTAAACAAGATTAGACCAGGAGGGGTTAGAGAGAGAGAGAGAGAGAGAGAGAGAGAGAGAGAGAGAGAGAGAGAGAGAGAGAGAGAGAGAGAGAGAGAGAGAGAGAGAGAGAGAGAGAGGGAGAGAGGGAGAGAGAGAGAGAGAGAGAGAGAGAGAGAGAGAGAGAGAGAGAGAGAGAGAGAGAGAGAGAGAGAGAGAGAGAGAGAGAGAGAGAGAGAGAGAGACACACACACAAAGTACAGTTAAGCAAGTACATCATATAAACTATACGCCGCAAGCAATACGAGTCTGGAATGCATCTGTCAAATATATAATCAATTTAACATGCTACGCAAAAATTACAATCTACAAGAAGTGTCGTATCTTTTCGTTTACAAGACAAGCTCTAACACATGGGTGGAGAGTAATGTACTAATCTACTCGATCAAGGGCATTAGTAGATAATGTAGATATATTTTTAATTGGCTAACAATGTAACGTTTTGCCTATTATGTATAATTTTCATTTACCATAAACAATTATGTAATTGGAAATATGGAAGTTCACTATTCTCAGACATTGGAACGAGTGTTTAATGTATTGTCTCCATGGAATAACCATCTCAATATTTCAGGAAGCGTAACGAGTCATTAAACGAAAAATGCAAAAAGCTTTTGAATTTGATTGAAATACTTTTTTCAGTTTGAAACATCAAGGAAATTTCACAATAATAACCAATCAAGTTCAACCATTTCATTCAAACTTGAATATAATTCTTAAGTTATTGGTAATTATAAATGTGTCTTTAGGAATTATGAATTAAATTTTTTGGTTAAAAACTCGTTTAGTAATTTATTATAATTCCTCTGTTTGACATAATAGCAAAAATCTTGACAAATGAATAGAAGAACATAAATACTGCATAGGGACAATTTAGGATCCAAATTGGGAGATCCAAATCTCCCAATTTGTTCAATTGAGATGTTTAGGCCGTCCCTGACTGTATTGATTCTCTGAATGTTACTGAATGCAGATCTGTTAAATGAAATATAACTGAATATTAACAGTAGTGAGTTCTCTAACATAAGTGTAAACCCAAGATGATGTTTATTCTGTGCAAATGGTAAGATATGTGATATAGTTGAGTAAATAATCATGTCACAGCTGTTGCTGTCATGTTACTCACTGTTTGAGTCATGTCACCTACTGTTTGAGTCATGTCACTCACTGCTTGAGTCACATTACTCACTGTTTGAGTCATGTCACCTACTGTTTTAGTCATGTCACTTACTGTTTGAGTCATGTCACCCAGTGCTTAAGTCATATTTATACTCTGCTTGTCGAAACATAATCTCCTCCACTCCAGCTGATGTCACGACATAGCCACCATCACCCCAACTGACGTCACAACATAACCATCTCAACTGACGTCACAACATAGCCACCTCAACAGACGTCACAACATAGCTTTTCCACTCCAACTAAACGTAGAGACAAACTTGGCCTTACGTTTAACGCACCGCGATATTTAGACGCATGAGAGACAAGCATCAAAATTCTTGTTCGTAAGTGAAATTAAAATCAACCTAATATTGACGTTTCCTGAAATTATTAATGATCTGCCTCGATAGCTTAGATTAGCTACCTGGGTAAGCTTAGATTTGTAGGTTTCTTAGGTGAGATGAGGTTAGTTAAGTTTCCAATTCAGGTGAGGCCAGGTTAGGTAAGTTTCCGAGATTAGGTGAGATTAAACGACTTTCTCAGGCAGGTCAGGGGAGAAGAGGATCAAAGATGAGATAAGAAGTTTCCTAGGTAACGTGAGGTGAGTTTCCTAGATAAGGCAAGCAAGGATAGGTGAGATGTTTCCTAGGTAAAATAAGACTAGGTGAGGTGTATTCTAGGCTCGTCAGCTTCTAGTTAGTAAAAACCACTACATATTTTACGCTTGTAAAGTCGTGAGAACTAACTAATGAGTCCTGGGTCGTAAACACCAGGTTTTCAGCCCTCGAGTGCCCAACCGGTTCCGAGAATATATAGCTGACAGCGGCACCTTCGCGCGTGAGGCGGTCTCTATAACCGGGTTTATTATACGACCGTTCTTCAAAGCAAACTAATTCCTTCAGAGTAATAAAACGACTTTAAAGCACCCGGGTAAGTAGCTTCATAAACGTTACGGAGTCAACCTTGGTCTCTTACTTAACAGGTCGCATTTCTTACGGAACTGAACAATCCGTTGGGAAAGCGACGTAGTGTTACAAATTAAAGCGCTCAAATAGTGACGTTTTTAAGGTATCAGCAGCGATAGGTTAGAGTGGCTATATATATATATATATATATATATATATATATATATATATATATATATATATATATATATATATATATATATATATATATATATATACATACATACTTCTCAGTGAAAAGAAATGTACGAAAGATTGAGAAAATTCGTGTTAGAATTATTAATCTTACTTTTTCGGTCATATTTAATAATATATGTCTACAGGAAAGACTGCTACCAAAATATACTAACATATATATATATATATATATATATATATATATATATATATATATATATATATATATATATATATATATATATATATATATATATATATATAAACTTCATATTTTTGGTTTGAGAAAGTGGCCATTATCTCCACTTTGAAGACATTGAAGTTATTTTCCTTTTCAAGTTGAGTAAATTTTGTTGACATAATTCCAGCTGTTAATTTTCACGATTACTTTCCCTCACGATAACGAGTGATAAAGAATTTATTCCTAGGACTTGGCTAGGAATATACCTCCTATGAATTGCAAGTTTATATTAAGGTCTTTATGATTATTAAACTAATTGGTAATTTTTATTAGAAATAAAATCAATATGAATAATATTAATTATTAGATAGCCATCTAGTGACAGGGGAGTAACTTAGTGTTAGGTATCAAGTGATTGATATATATATAAGAAAATTGTTATAGATACATTTGTTTTTATTACTATTTCTCTATATATTTCGACGTGCAAGTTTTATTTGATTTGGAAAATTTTCTTAAATTGACGGATTTATCCTCTAGGCCTACTGAAGGCATACGAATAATTACTTAATAAGTAATTACATTACTCGTATCTCAACTCAAGATATTAGTAATGACTTTGGAGGAGTTTTAATGATAGTGAACCGCATTAGACAGGGTGACACCAGAGTATGAAAGCTTGTATATATATATATATATATATATATATATATATATATATATATATATATATATATATATATATATATATATATATATATATATATATATATATATATATATATATATATTACGATATACTGCTATTTATTGTCATCTAATTAAATAATTTGCTATCTACTATTGTGTATATTCATCTACTTGTATCTACTGCTATATATTGGTATACATTGCTAGTTATTGTTATACACTGCTGTCTATTACTATGTATACAACAGTAATCAAGAACAAAATGCAATATAAGTCTCATCAATGATTACAAAGATAATTTGTTTGTAGAAAAACGGCACTGAGACGACAGACCAGAAAAGTGCCCTCAGACAACAGACCAATATCGTGAACAAAGGCAGAAGACCAATAAAATGCATTGAGGCAGCATACCAGTAAAGTGCAATGAGACCACAGTCCAATAAAGTGTTTTGATACGGTATAACAATAAATAAAGTGCACCGAGACGTCAGACCAAAAAAATCTTTCCAAGGCTTGCTGAGCTGTCGGACGCCCCCAGTATTGCTAAGCACAAAAGTGGTGTCTTTGCTCCATGAAAACTCCATTGCAAAACGTCAACATACAGTACAGTTATAATTTGAATGCAAATGAGAACAGCAAAAGAAAAAATACATTGATTAGGAAATCATTCAGGAAATCAGACAGCACATTAAGATTGACAGATTTCAAAATGTTCTTTGCCATATTCGTATTTCTTAAGTTATGACTGCGTGAGAAATGTTCCTATAAAGATAATGTCCTTGCCCAAAATATCATAATTCTTTGGAATGAATCACAGTTAACAAAATTTTAACAAACCCCTTTTCAATTTGTGTCTGTATACAAAATTCATTTCATTATTGACTTCAAGAACAGACCCTTTTTTAGGTACGATAATATATTACCAAAATTATATTCACGTGGCTGCAAGATTTGTGTGAGCCACCTCTTAAATAATGAGACAAGTATTGAAGTTCTAAGAAGTAATGGCGTTGGTAGGATAATAAGAGTGCGAACCTGGAGTCGGCTGGTGACCGGTTGACAAGGATGCTGGTCTGTAGAATGCGGATGTAAAATCTTGTTGGCCACTCTGGACTGTAGGAGGGATGGGGATGAGGTGGAGTCTTGGGCGGGGTGCTACTGAGACTAGGTGCTAGGGGATCAGGGATAGGAGGGGCGAGGGGACCAGGGAGGGGTTCAAGGAGGAGGGCGTGCACCTTCTGACCTTGGGACCCCCAAGATCCTCCCCCAATCAGCTTCCAAAGACTCCGGTGAAGAGTGGTCCCATTTCTCTGTTTATGTGTCGTTGTGAAGATTACTTCTCTTTTATGTGTATATGTGTATATAAACATATAAATATCATATAGTGTGTAACTTTATATACATTTATACAGTTTACTAAAGGGCCGAAGCTCAACCCCCCGTAAGCACAACTAGGTGATACTGATGTGTGTATAACTGCGTCGGATATAAGGAAACTTGCCTCTAACATTTTACCTGCCAGGCACTCGAATCTTAGAATAATAAGTTGACTGATCTATATCACAAAATATTTCCATCTCCTTACAAGATATATATAACATGCTGAGGTTTTCAATATATATTAATTCTTTAAATTCAAGTTATAAAATATTAAACAGAGATCCAAATTTGATCGTGGAAGAAATGTTCACATTTAGTAATAGGTGAATCTCTTTGAATCAGCAATTCGTGTGGTTAATTACAAGCACATAATGTCCAGCCATAGCAACACTATGACCAAAAAAAATATATTAAAACCCATGCTGGTCAGAATTTTCAAACCTGTTCCAAGCAACCGGTTTCTGCTGTGTCCAGCGATCAGGTGACATGAGTCTCGCAAAAAGTTGCGTCGTCTTATACAGAATAAACAAACATGTTCCAAGATTTTCTAAATACAGGATACACAGAAGAAGCAAACCCAAGATTTTCTAAATACAGGATACACAAAAGACGCAAACTTAAGATTTTCTAAATACAGGATACACAAAAGACGCAAACTCAAGATTTTCTAAATACAGGATACACAAAAGACGCAAACTCAAAATTTTCTAAATACAGGATACACAAAAGACGCAAACTCAAGATTTTCTAAATACAGGATACACAAAAGACGCAAACCCAAGGTTTTCTAAATATAGGATACACAGATGAAGCAAACCTAAGATTTTCTAAATACAGGATACACAAATGACGCAAACCCAAGGTTTTCTAAATACAGGATACACAGAAGAAGCAAACCCATGATTTTCTAAATACAGGATACACTTAAGACGCAAATCCTAAATTCCTCCAATTCAGTGAATAATGTTCAATCATTTTCATCTCGATGCTTTCGAATAGGTCTTTCTTCATCTTCTCTATTATTCATTTATTCAACCATATTCACTCTTTTTACTTTTCTTGACCTTGGAGACTGCCATCTTTCTAGTGATAATATTCTCATCGCTAGTTTTTGTGAAGTCAGATAATTTATTGTACATATAATCACATAAAAATGAAAATCACCTTCTTCAAGTTTCCTAAAATTATATTATTAATTTAGAGAATAAATCACAATATCGGGACTTTAACTTTGAGACCCAACCCAAAAATGTAAAAATAATTAAATTACAGATTCGGTCTATCCAGAACGAATCGAAATGTCGTCAATTCTTTTATTTTCAGATTTTTTATTTGAGTGTCATATTTTTAATATCTTTATTGACAAAATTAACTTTCAATTTAGCCTAGTCGAAATTAGTTTTAATTCGATTAGGCCAAGGAGTTGCTTAATAGGAGGCAGAACCAGAGGTAGAGGAACAACCTCTGGATCTATACAGGGTAGAGGACCATAAGAAATAAGTCTAAATTGTAGATCTGAACACTTATATCTTATGTTGATCAAACCACACACTAGAAAGTGAAGGGACGACGACGTTTTGGTCTGTCCTGGACCATTCTCAAGTCGATTGTGAATGGACTTGAGAATGGTCCAAGACGGGCCGAAACGTCGTCGACCCTTCACTTTCTTGTGTGTGGTTTGGTCAACATATTTCAGCCACGTTAGTGTGACTCCTCGTCTGCACTTATATCATATAGGACAAAGGTAAAAATAATAGCTATGGAGCACTAATGGGGCTTCGAGTTGGAATTGCCACAGTCCTGAATTCTTGGCATTAATGAATGTGACATGAGCTGCCACAATCCCGCATTGTAACCTTATCTGCACACATGACTGCAAGCTGTTAAGAATCTCCAGCAGAAGTATATACAAACACACGCAAGTAACCAACAAGTGGGGGATCGAACTGTGTCTTGCTTAGCCTGTTTCCTTAGCTACTGATGACACATAAAAATCTTGAGTGTGAAATATTAATCCCAAAGATTGATCTCAATGTTTAACAATATATCGTGGAGTGCGTTTCTATCTTCTTCAAGACTCGGAACAACGCACTTACAATATCCCAGCCTCAGCTCCGTTATCAAAATAGGATCATTTTTGATCATAACATTTTAATCATAACAGTTGATTATAGGATCAACTGCAGTTTTAATACCCTCCTGCATCATTCCCAGGAGAGACCAGATAAAAACCCACACCCCTCGTCAATATATATATATATATATATATATATATATATATATATATATATATATATATATATATATATATATATATATATATATATATATATATATATATATAAGGCACCGACCCCATTAATATCCTGGCGAAGCCCGTCGCCCAAAATGCAGAGTGGGAAAAGTCAGCTTAGCGAACTATTGAAGCGAGACTGAGAAGGAAGAAAAACAATAGCGAGCAATATGATTAATCACTCCTGGGCTCAATGCCACGAGCCACGGAGTCATGGATCGTCACTTCATCACGATGACATCTTGTCTCGCCTCCTTTATATCATTAATTATCCCCGTCGTGCCAATTGAGTGGGTGTGAACGACGGTAATTGGTCCGTAAGTTCCCTACGCCAACTGGGGTTATATACGACCTTGCTGGGTTTCAGGATCTGTCAAGGGTCCTGCCAGGTTCACTACAGGTTTCATTTAGTGTCCCTTCAGCCTCCAACTGGGTTTCCTTCATGCTAGTTTAATGGTTTTTGGGTCCGGATTCGGGGATTTTCTGACTGACCGATGCCAGAGCAGGCCGATCATGAGCTGCTGTTCTCTCTCTCTCACACACACACAAGAGGTTTTTATGGATGGTGTGGTAGACGGGGTGTATACAGCTTGGTTGGTGGAGGTCAATCACGAGGGTGTCTATGAGGGTGAGGACAGCTGATATTAATGATGTCATTATTGGAAATGTTCTTCAGTTATGTGTGTTTATTCACCTAGTTGTGCTTGCGGGGGTTGAGCTCTGCTCTTTCGGCCGGCCTCTCAACTGTCAATCAACTGTTATTAACAGCTAATATTTTTTCTTCATACACACAAACACACCCAGGAAGCAACCCGTAACAGCTGTCTAACTCCCAGGTACCTATTTACTGCTAGATAACAGGGGCATCAGAGTGAAAGAAATTTTGCCTATTTGTCTCTGCCGGCGCCGGGAATTCAACCCGGGCCACAGGATTACGAGTCCCGCTCGCTGTTCACTCAGCTACCAGACCCCCGTATATATATATATATATATATATATATATATATATATATATATATATATATATATATATATATATATATATATATATATATATATATACATATATATAACTCATTATATGTGTATGTGTGTGTTTGGGTGCGTGTATGCGTGTGTAGAGTGTATCTGTACATACACTTCAACAAGCTCCCCACACATAATCTTCGACAAGCCGCCGGCTTCCTGTTCTCATCAAGACCACTAGTGGTCCTCAGGTAAATCAGGTAACACACTCTTCCCATCTCCCCTTACACATCTTATACACCTCCCTTATACTCATTCCACCCTATCTCCCTCGCATACACCTACAACATCTCACCTACACAACCTCTCCCCGGTCTTACCCTACATACACCCTCCCCCATCTACACTCCATACACCATCCTCATTTTCCACCCCAAACCACATCTTCCTCATCTCCCACAATATATACACCATCCCCTTATCTCCCCTTATACCCTCCCCATCACGGTAACCGTTTGTCCCACACACTGTCTCTATCACTGTAACCATTAGTAGTGCCTAGCACACAAGTCTGTCATCTGAACATATGTTTTGCAAGTCAATATCTGAATATACTAATATTTAAATGAATGTTTAAGTCTACGGACTTTAGGTTCCATATTTCACTTACATTAAAATTCCAAATGAGGAACAGGTTTAGACACCTCCAAGAGAGGTATATGGGCCAGCCCCAACGTCCCTATGACATTTCTCATAAAATATAAGTTTTAATCTAAAAGTTTAGTTTAGTGAGGCTAGCTCCAAGTTTCTGACACCCAACCTCAGACACGCAGACATTATTTTTTCATGCAGCAAAACATTCTTCTAATATATAGTTCTTAAAGTAACAATTTGGTCGAATATACCAATATGTACCATTAGACTGCAAAAAGTTCATGGTTTCTGCTCTTGATTCTAAACTATGAGGAAATAGCTAAAAAACAAACTTATTCATTCCTAGGTTTAGTAAAGCAGATGTATATTAGGTCATTATAGTTTATATTACACCTAAGATAGTTTGTATTAGGCCAATGATTGCTTCGCCAGGTTGAGTTGGATTCTTTAGTAACATTTCCGATTGAATATAATGCCATTTGGGCTAATTTAATAACATAAAATGTGAACTTTTGGGTCCAACATAATATATTGAGACGTTTAAAGAAATAGTTGCTATGAGTTCTATCATTTTAGGAGGATAGCCTGAGATGTAGATGAGTGTGTGTGTGTGTGTGTGTGTGTGTGTGTGTGTGTGTGTGTGTGTGTGTGTGTGTGTGTGTGTGTGTGTGTGTGTGTATGTGTGTGTGTGTGTGTGTCCGCGCGCGCGTGCGTGCGTGCTATAAGGAAAAAAAATAAACTCTAGAAAAAGTCATTATATATATATTTTAACAGATTTTCCTTCAAGGTGCATGCTTGATTTTTCAGTAATAAGTAGTGGCCAGAAAAGGTGATGGAGGCGCTTGCGGCGTGTCTCAGACGATCGATAAGATCATAGTCAAAAAGACCCCATTGGGGGACACTTCGCTATTATTTATACCTTGGCTACAGTCTCTGGAGAGATGTCAGTGCCTTGGACGTCGGACCTTATTATTCCACAACACAATCAGAAACCTACGGTCAAAATTCCGCACACACACACACACACACACACACACACACACACACACACACACACACACACACACACACACACACACGCAAAGGTTAGACGAACTGGCATAGGGTAACAAGCAGATTATCTCAGGGATCTATCCTGGGACCAATATTATTTCTCATTTATGTTACGATTCTTCTATATCAAAGTTTTGTAGACAATGAAAAACTAGTAAAAAAAGTTGTGACAGTTAAGAATTAAAAGATTCTACAAGATGACTTGAACAAGCGGCAGAGTTCTTTCGAGAAATGGCTACTAGAGTTCAACACCAGCAAGTGTAAGGTGATGGAAATGGGAACAGGTACAAGGAGATCAATAGGACAGTACACGGTGAAGGGAAACTGCCTCCATATCACGACTAGAGAAGAAGACTTAGGAGTTGACGTAACACCAAACCTAACTCCGGAGGCTTATATAAACAGGATAGCAAACACAGCATATTATACACACGTAAAAGTCAGAACATAGTGAAGCGACTCAAATAAGGAGGCATTGAGAACGCTGTACATCACATACAAGAGAGCAGTTTATAAGTACACAAAAATAAGTATAAAAAACACTCAAGAAAACTAGAAAAGGTTCAGAAGTTTGCAACGATGCTCGTCTCAAAATTGTGAGGAATGATTTATAAAGAGAGAACGAAGGAATTAAACCTGACGACGCTAGAGAAGAGGAGAGAGAGGGGAGACATGACAGAGATATGAAATACTAAGAAAAAGGGATTGACAGAATGGAGCAAGAAGAAATGTAAATAATGAATATCAATAGAACACGAGGGCGAGGATGGAGGACTGGGACTGAGATGAGTCCCAGAGACACACGAAAGTTATCTTTTAGCGTAAGACTAGTGAGCATATGGAATAAACTAAAAGAGAGAGAGAGAGTTGTGGAACCAAGACTCATTCATAACTTAAAAAGTTCGTATTATACTGAAATAGGTCAGGAGTGATAGCATTAGACAACTGGGGATTAGAAAAGCGAGGTTCAAGAGCTATTCTTCGATCCCACAGGCACAAATAGACACAAAGAACTAAATAAACGGTGACAAGTGGGACCAAAGAGTTGAAGCTCAATCCTCGCCAGCACAAGAGTTAGGTAAGTTCACTTGCCTCATCTGACCTTATAAATTAAAAAAAAAACATACACGAACACAGCGGGGTTGTCCTCCCCTCTGGTGTTAGTGGGTAGCTGGTTGTGGGTTCCCCCCTCGCCTCTGGGGGTGTTGTGTTGGGAGCTGTGACTTCCTGGTTTTCCCCTCTCGCCCTACGCCTCTTCCTTCCCTTCAGTGCTTTCCAACTAGGTGAACTAGGTGAGTACACATCAACATACTACACCTTTCCCTTTAACTCTCAGTAGTACCGATAACACAGCTTAATGTTTAGTCATATTTTGGTTCCCTTGAATAACAACGCTTATCTCATACATGGCAAAATACTTCCATTATAACTTCCCCTTAGAGCTGGGATCATCCCTGGATCATATCCCGTCATGCTTCGTCTTGGGCTTAATAACAATTTCTAAGCAAGTTGCCCCGCCCTTCTCTGAAAGGTGGGGTTATCCATGCCATCCCCACATCTCAGGCTTCCACCCACGACCTGTGCTGAAGAAATAAACAACAGATACGGCCAGGCGAGTGGTCCACACCCAGGCGAGTACACCAGGAGGAAAAGAAGCAGCCCACACACTCCTGAAGCACCACAGGAAGAGAGGAACAACTCACACTACAAAAGCACCACCAAGAGGAGAGGAACAGCCCCTCACACTACAAAATTACCCCCAGGGGAAAAGGAGCAGTCCACACACACACACACACACATACACACTTTAGAGGCGTTGCCAGTAGAACAGCAGCTCACTCCAGTAGCACCACCAGGAGGAGAGTAGCACTCCACACACACTCCAGCAGCACCACCAGGACAGGAGAAGCCCACACACTCCAGTGACAGCTTCCAGCATTGTTTCCAATAAGAGGCTGTCCACTACAAGCTCCAAGATAATTTATCCACAGATAATGAACCGAACACATTGGAAATGTCATGGGTGGTGAGTATATGCTTTTGGTGTTTCAAGACAATGCATTGATCCAGATTGTGGATGAGTGGTTTTGTGGACGATTTTGCACCACATATTTCACCAATGTTGGCAAACGTACATAGATTTTAATATCACCAGTAGTGTCACATAGCTCCTGACTCACACTATGTACCCTTTCATATAGTCTAGGGTACCTGTATAAATTACCAGGTACCTTAGTATCACACAGCTGGCTCTTGATGTACAATATGTAGCACTTCATATAGTCTAGGCCTCAGGGGTAGCTGCGTTATTTGTTAATACCAAATAAAAAAAGAGTAACTCTGAAGCAATCACGAGAATAATCAAACTCAACTGACATTATCCATCACATAATAAGCACTAAAAATGCACTTGTTTATATTTAAACATGTTATATAGAAAAACATTAAAATATATAAAAATAAGTAATGTATAACGTATATTTGTGAACATATTATAAATATTTTACATAAAAAAATAACGTTGCAAAAGAGAAAATAAAGCAAAATCTGATACATAGATCATTAACTTGTATACGCGCAAGGCTTCGTTTAATTGTTATCATATTCGAGTGAAAATCCTATGATTTTCAAGATATTTATGGAGCAAATAGCTTATTATTGGTGTCAGTCTGGCGAAATATGAGGCGCATAGGGACTTGGGAGAAAGTGAAGGAAAATTAAGAATATAATGGTGAGAAAAAACAGTAAATTATATGAAAGCAACAACTTGTTAAAGTCAGGGGAATACAAGTGTAGGATTACCTGGAGAAGGGGTTCCGAGAATGGTTTTCTTGAGGTTATCTAGGGATGATTTCGGGGCTTTTTAGTGTCTCCGCGGCCCGGTCCTCGACCAGGCCTCCACCCCCCAGGAAGCAGCCCGAGACAGCTGACTAACACCCAGGTACCTATTTTACTGCTTGGTAACAGGGGCATAGGGTGAAAGAAACTCTGCCCATTGTTTCTCGCCGGCGCCCGGGATCGAACCCAGGACCACAGGATCACAAGTCCAGCGTGCTGTCCGCTCGGCCGACCGACTCCCTAACCGGATCATTGTACTCATGGCCCGGTCTCTGGTCAAGCCACTTGATTGGTTATCTGGTCAACCAGACTGTTAGAAGCCGCTGCTCGCATTCTGACATACATATTTCAACCAGGTTAATCCGGTATCCTTTGGGAGGTATGCTTAAAAAGATTGATTAAAGATGTACTACAATGAAATGCAAGGAATGGATGAAACAAACACGAGAATGACGAAACAATACGAGAAAGGGCACAGAACAAAGAAAATATGTCAAGATGAAGCTAACTTCTAAAACAATAAAAAAAATGATGTCACAAAATAAATATAAATCCACTAAGTACCTCCACTGTGACAACATTTGTTTTGAGAGCGAAGAAAATGTTACTTTGACGAGATTGGCTTTATTTGATCAGCAATACAAGAAGGGAATTGTCAGGGGGGGGGGGGAAAGCGCCAAGCCATTACAACTATATAGCACTTGAAAGGGGTCAGGATAAGGATTAGGAATGAGACGGTGGGGAAAGGAATGATGCCCAACCCCCTTTGGACGATCGGGGCTTGAACGCCGACCTGCATGAGGCGAGACCGTCGTTCTACCGTCCAAATGGTTGGGCTGGACGGTGGAAGATGATATAAGGTAGATAGGAGATATACATGAAGACACCATTGTTATCTACGCTAGTTGGTGGTGCTGCCGAGAGATGGCGTAGCTTTGGCCTGAGTTGTTTTGTTTGTAAACAACTCCAATTATGCTTCGTCCCCGCTGCAAACAATGTTCCCTTGTTTATTCTAGTTTGATGTGAGATGTGATAGAGATCCCTTTCAATAAGTTGCTGATCATCTTGTAATATAATAACCTATTTTCATTTTTCTGGCGCTTCAAATGGCAGATCGTAGTCTTGGGAGAATGCAAGAAAATAAATATATTGCAAAGGCATCATTCAGGGGCGCGATCAGTTGATCACTGTAAGTGACACCTGGCTGTCACACCCTGAAGAAGTGGTGATTGACCCCGAGGTCGTATGGAGGAGGGTAGGGGAGTCTCCCGCTTGTTCCTGCCTCACGGAACTCTGGCCAGCGGGCCACACCCTCCTGTCTGGTGGAACCGTAACTTCGAGTAGTGACCAATCCGATACAGCGCCATTAGGAGATTAGACATAGCATAAGCATTTGACATTAATCACTCTCATCCAATTATAAGAAACCAGCTTGCACTTATGTACATCCGTAAGACCAAGAGATAGGTACTAATTTATATATACGACCACAACCGACCAATGGGAACGCAGGGCAAGATCACCAATTTATATACACTCGCCTTCTACCTCCGTTTAACAATAAGATAACTTTAGAGGAACTTACTACAATGCCGTAGGGCTTGAATAAAGGTGAAGAAAACCCCAATAAATGCATAAGTGAATGAAAATAAAATTTTCGGATGTAACCTACGTTCTTTCTCAAGGTACTGAATGCAAGGTGATCATGGTATAGGTTTATGGTAGGTTGTTCTATTTTCATGTGTAGGGCTCTGAGAATATGTATTCTCCTTACATATTCACCTTGTCCCTCAATATCACATGAGAGGAGCCCAGACATCATCCCAATAAGAAAAATGCTGATTAGACCATTTGGTGTCCATATTTATGAGTATGGGACATCCTTGATGCCCAGTGATGTGAGTCTGTGACATCCTTGATGCCCAGTGATGTGAGTCTGGGACATCCTTGATATCCAGGGATGTGTGTGTGTGGGACATCCTTGGTGCCCAGGGATATGAAAGTCAGGAAGATCCTCAGTGTTAAGAAGTGAGTCTGTCACATCTTCTGTCCATGGATACGAGTCTGGGACATCCTCGGTGCCCAAGCATGCAAGTCTGGGACATCCTCGACGTCCAGAGATGCAAGAAGCGTGGCAACAGAGCTAGACAATTGGTTAGTGGGGAACCAGCACCAGTTATAACAGGGTTAGAATTGGATAAGTTTTGATATGAAAAAATTACATAAGTAAACATCGCTTCATAAACTGGATAGATATTTCACTGGAACAAGTTATCAAGCACCATCATGGCAGTAGAAATGTTCATTTAAACAAAGTTTCGAGATGAGCATAAGTGACTTGGAAATTTTGGGATTTATATAATTGCCACACATGGGCCGGTAGGCTTACTACATATAAATATGTGATAGGGGAGGAGAACTATCAGGAAAAAGTTCCAAGCCACTTTGACTATGCAGCTCTTGGAAGGATACAGGATTACATATATGATAGAGGTTGGTAGTGTAT
>NC_091239.1:11433749-11438749 GCF_040958095.1 Procambarus clarkii | reverse complement strand
AGAGATGCAGAAGATGAGTAAATACGTGGATAGAGAAACGTGATAAAGATGTTCCGTGAGACTAACTTCATTACACACGGAAATCACAATAGCGAGATGCATCAAATGAACAAAATTTTAATAAATCATCCACAAAATTGTAATAAATCATCAAAAACTGAGAATTTTTTTTAACCATTTCGTAGCACAGTGGATTAAGGCGCGTCTGGGATCCTGGGACGTAGGTTCGAACATTCATCACAGCCCTGCGGATTTATTCATGTTCAACGAGGTTCAGTTTTCAGACCTGCGTTATTTGGCTACTTAAGTGAGAGTTCAGAACGCAAGATATAGCAAAAATATTGGCTGATTGTAAGATAATTAAGAGATAGGCCAAAGCCTACAGCCCTATTTCATGTAGATATTAGTGCCTGTAGTTCAGTGTCCCATATCTCTCTCCCAATTTGTAAATTAGCTGTCCTCCTACTTTCTGTTAGGTCTCATGTTATCAGTGACCTGTCATAGAGAGGCATGCATACTGTTTCTGTTCATTTTTGGTAAATATTCATGGAAAGAATCTTCCAAGTTCAACAGCCTTTGTTGTGTCAAGTTCCGGCAATTGCCGGAACAAAATAAATTATATGCAAATAAATTTACATTTAATATACGAGACCTTTGTCTCTCTGTCCCCCTTCACTGGGTTGATTACTTCTACTTCCACAAGGTACTCAGATGTCAGTACACTGTGGTCACTCATTCCCAGGGGAGCATCGAGTTTGTCTTACCTTATATCTTGACTTGTTCAAAGTGAATATCAGATTACGTCTACTTGGTTCGTCATTGCCTGTCATTCTGTTGGGTCCATTGACATGTTGACTTAGAAAGTGAATGGGCATTTGTGTGTGTGTGTGTGTGTGTGTGTGTGTGTGTGTGTGTGTGTGTGTGTGTGTGTGTGTGTGTGTGTGTGTGTGTGTGTGAATGCGTGTCCGTCCGCCCCTAAGGGCAGACGCCCTCCACAAGATAAGACACAGCCACAATATATAATATAGTAATAAGAGCCTGGACGGATCAGGAGCCCAGCTCTCCGCACGACCTCTGTTGGTAATGAAGGAACAAGATCACTCGAGGTCAGTCAGTCCTGCTTGTCAACAGAGATTGGGTTTAGACTCACAGACACCAAGCTCTCACAGGCGCCACGCCCTGACAGACACCAAGCTCTCACAGACACCAAGTTCTCACAGACACCACGCCCTCGCAAGCACAATACACAGCAAACATGCACCATAACTCACAGACAGCCTATCGGTCTGCACTCAGCTAACGGGAAGCATCATTCATCTTACCCTCCAGACTTAATACACTCCATAGTCATCATACCTCCAGACACCACACAACACACTATAAACAGTATATTCAGTACACAGAAGATACATCACCTCACTAACACGATATCACCCTGACACCATCATCACATCTGACATCACATCCGACTTGCATCATAATCATCTGACACCACATCACACTCATCACACCTCACTGATATGAGTCAAGCTGACAACACACAACTTCAGACTCATCACACGTCACTGACACCATATCAGGCTGACACATCACCGCCCGCCCTCGACAACCACCCCGTGACACTGATTGGACTGCCCTAATTAGAGCTTAGTACCATGAGAACTAGTTTACATTGCAATGGTTTACTTCAAGGCCGCTTCTTAAATCAGCGTTTCCAGAGAGATAATGAAGCTAGCTATCTCCAGCATCTAGAGGACCTGGCAGCCATCCATCTACAGTATCTAAGAGAGAAGGGAGATAATCCTTTCTAGAACTACAGAGAGATGGCAACCAACCCTCTTTAGCATCTCAGACAGAAGACCGTCAACTCTAGCATATGAGGGAGAGGGTATCCTGTCCTCTGCAGCACCTAAGAGAGAAGGCAGCCAATCCTCTCCAGCATCTCATAAAGAAAGCAGCCAATCATCACCAGTATCCGAAGAAGAAAGCAACCGAAACTTTTAAGAATCTGAAAAAGAAGACAGCTATCTATTTCAAACATCCAAGGGCCCCGGTTCCTGTCTTCGGTGAGACAATCGACACAGCATTCAATACACACTAATCAAGGAAATGCTTATCCCAGCTTGAATTTTCTTTTCCCTGGAGCATAAGAAATACAGCAGCCAGGTGCTATGGGCTATGATTTTTAGTACTGTGATTCTAATTGTGAAACTTGAGTTTCAGCTTTGGTATTCTATTAATAGTTTGTTGATTAGGGTGACAAATTGGGTATACTTTTTCATTGCGTAATGTGCCAAATTAAGTGATTGTTTGATTTAAGTTAACTTATGAGATTTGCACATTGTAGATCAATAACAAATTTTTGGAGATGAACTTAAGTGGTATAAGGTATGCCTTATGAGTTGCGCTTAGTAGGTAAAAGGGAATACTTAATGAGCTGAGCTGAACTAGTATGAGAAATCCTTAACGAGCTAGACTTAATAAGGAATAAGGGAGACTTATTGAAGTGCAATAAGACGCTTTAATCCATCTAAATTCTTTATTTAACTTGAGATGATGTAGGGCATTGAAGTTGTTTATCTAACTTGAGTTGTGAATAAGGCATTAAGCTGATTCACTAGCAGCTTGTACTTAGTGACGGCAACCACTGAGGTTTCTGGTGGAACAGGAGTTGGAAATATCTCAGTGAAACGAGAGTAATGATTGGTGGTTGGCTTAAATTTAAGACCTATCACCCTCTGGAAGGGTTATTAATACTGCCACAATTCCTGACCAACCAGTAAGTAAACTTTACCCCCTGAACATAGTCCGGGATTGAAGTTAACTCTCTCGGTGTATTTACACTGAGAGATATACACTTCTCGGTGTATACCTGTCCCTTGTCAGCCTTGACCTCATCTCTCCGGTGAAGAATGAGCCTTAGTTCGTGGACGTCACGTTATCTATCATCTATTAAGGCTGACGTTTGAAAGTCTTGAATTTTAGCCTTTCTAAACCTGAATAATGTTTATCAATTCTCATCAGAATTTGATTAATCTGAAAACATTTCCTATTTAATAACTCAATATACACATTTTTTTTGGACGGTATCGGAAGAATTTGCAACATGTTGTAATAAAGGCGAAATTTTTGTGTGTGTGTAATAGAGAAAGCCTGCCAGTGTGGTTGATAGATGATTGGCTGATAACTGGAGCGAGAGTGATAACTGGAGAGAGAGGAGAGGGTGATGACTGGAGAGAGAGAGGGTGATGACTGGAGGGAGAGAGCGATGGGTGTAGCGGGAGACCCTGGTGGACGGGTTTGTAATCAATGTCTGATAACATCGCTGATCTGGAAACGAAAACTCTGTATAATTTGGCTGTATTTATTTTGCTCGATATATATATAGCGAAATGAAAGGAGCTTGGCCAACACAAGGCTAAGGAGAGCATGGGAGCCAAGAGGAGTGCATGGGAAGTATGGGAGTGCATGGGAGGAGAGGGGCGTAGATGGTAGCAAGCAAGGAAGGTGAAGAACCATCCCATGAAAGCTGAGGAAAGAACCCAACAAACACGCGCCGTAACAACATTATTTTTACTATTGCAACTTTGATGCAACTTTCTAACAACGTTGTGATTTCGTTGTGTGTGATGAATAGCAGAAAAACTTTTGATAAAATCTTGGGAAACGAAACCCACAATTTCAGACTTCAGAGGGCGCAGACAACGAGTCCAATATAATAAAGGGGGCAATGTGACCCCACCTTGACCTGCCTCTGAGAGTTACCAACCACCAAACCTAATCCTCCAGCCCAAGCAACACCTCAAAGATTGACTTTTGTGAAGTTTGCGACTTATTCAGCCGGCAATAGGATCCTCTCTAAAGTATAACAAACTTTCTGTTCTGAAATGTAAAATTAATCCTATTACATATTGTGGGTTTACGTTTAGTTAGGTCAAGGTTAGGATTGGTAAGGTGTTTTGGTCACGTTGAAGTAGTGTTTATATTGCAAGTTGCAAGTGAACGAAACACGTTCCGAGTCATGGCCTCGAACATGGCATGATGGTCTGAAAGACCAATTGTAGTTATTGTAGTCAATAGTTAACTTACATGTTGTGAACCTCAGAGCCCTTGAAAGTTGTTACTTGTTATAACGTTTTTATGACGAATTAAACCGTTTTTATGACGTATTAAACCGTTTTTATGACGTATTAAAACGTTTTTATGACGTATTAAAACGTTTTTATGACGAATTAAATAGTTTTTATGACGTATTAAAACTTTTTATGACGTATTAAAACGCTTTTATGACGTATTTAAACGTTATTACAATTTGCTATTTTGGTTGTTACAACTGTTAGAAGGTGTTAATCCTTGTTCAAACGTTGTAGCTACGTCGTAATTTCGTAGACATTTTTTCCCCTAGAGTTTTCTAGCTAGATATAATATGAGACTGACAATCAAAACAAAGGCTCTGATGGTAGACTTCCATTCTTTGTGCTAACAACACTTGAACGACGCAACCTTTTTGGCATTGACCATGGCACCACCGGTTACCTTATGTAGTTTAATATAATTAAACGACCATTAATTAATAGTCCCCACCCCCTCCCCCCCAAAAAAAAGGACTTTTTGAAACCCTAGTTAGGAACCAATCGTAGATAACTGGTATTTTATAAGCTCCAATGCAATGTATATAAATAATTTAGTCATAAAGGCAGAGTTGGCAGAAATTTTAAGTTTGCTTGTACTTTAAAAAGTAAAAAAAAGGTAGTTTTTTCTGATTTGTAAACACGTCTATTATATATATATTTAAAAAATATGATTGATAAACAGTAAAGTGTTATACGACAAGATGTTCAAAGGATCCGATAGACTTCTTAACGATCTCGATGAGTAGCGATGGTCTCGATGAATTGACATTCGAGCCTTAATGTTGAACTATACAGTGTTACATAATGATGAGTCTGAACCACGACTTACTGAAGGCTTACTAAGACTGGGGTAATAATACAGTAATT
>NC_091239.1:11416249-11428749 GCF_040958095.1 Procambarus clarkii | reverse complement strand
AAACTAATGACTGGTTATTATGCCTCGGCCACCTAGACATCGTACCAAGTGTAATAAGTTGTCGTATTCAGAGAATTTATAACACAACGTCCATAAATTGAGAGAGAAAAAGGGTCAATATCTCATGGCACACTTGCCATAACATTAGGGTACAATGGCAGATAACTTACATGGTACTTGAAAGCCAAAGCCACCGCCAGCGAGATAGACATTAATTATTTCTCTATCTCAAACCTAATGATCAGGCCACAGCTCTGAGCAAGAACCAAAACAGTCTTTCACTGATAAACTATTCGGTTGAGAAGATTAATGAACCCATTTAAATACCAATACATTCCCTGTATGTCCTCAGTCACTCAATGTAATTTTTCACTGGACGAGCTACACAGTTTTGAAACTGAGAAGTCTACCTAACCTCATTAATGGGAGTATTGGGATTTAAGTGAATTGAATTCCTTTGTCTCTATTTCTGCGTGTGTGAATGAATATATTGTTCATATCTAAATCAGAGGAGAATTTATTTGGTCATTGTCTTTAGCGTTGCTTGATGAGATCTATTTCATGCACTGTGACATGAATAGGCAAATCCAACCGTTGCCTCATCGTGGATCTCACTGGGCCTCACTAATAACGAAGGCTGTACACTCAGCTCGTTACTTCCTCGTAGTTACTTCCTTCCCTGGACCACGCTAACAACATTACGAAACTCTTATTAATTATATATTTATCCAAAAATAAACGAATGGATTTTCGTTATTCTTCATTCAAGCAATTTTCCTCTCAATAGATGTTAAGCTAATTACCCGATAGTTCAGTTTCCTGGTCTAAGGGATGCTGATGAGTTGTAGTTAACCATAGAGTGATGAATGTGATTCTGTCCATGAACTGTGATGGTTTCATGAATCCTTGGTGAGAAGAACAGATTCTAATTGCATAAATTATGGGTAACTTTTCCCCAATGATTTTCCTTATAGTTTTGTTTAGTGTGTAGAATATAAAATAAAATATATAAATTATTTAAAATCTGTATATTATTATTAAATTCATTATTTGTTCTCTGCTAATTCTTTTGGTTATATATATATTTTTTGTATTCATATATTGCATAACGGACTTGCAAAAGATTAAAGATGATGAAGGCCATCACTGTTCCAGCTTGACGAGCTACACAGTGAGGATTTAATGTAAAAAACTGGTTAGTTTGTCGGTATATATCATGAAGGTATACCCGCTTCAAGGCGACATCACTTTGACGGTATACCAGCCTCAAGGAACGAAGAATTTGAGGGTAGATCGGCTTCAAAGATACGTCACTTTGAAGATATTTTTACTTCAAGGATCCTTTACCTCTAAGATATACGTGTTTCAGTAAAACATCACATTGAAGGAATATTATTTCAAGATAACCGTCCATCTTCTTGAAGGAACCGTATTCTCACAGATTTACCTTCTGAAGATAACACCTTCGTGGAGGTTTCCCCTTAATATCAACGTGTGAACACAATAAAAATAACCAATTGTTTATATTAATATATGCAACTAAAGGCAGGCGATGAGTCACAATAACGTGGCTGAAGTATGTTGACCAGACCACACACTAGAAATTGAAGGGACGACGACGTTTCAATCTCTCTCGAGATTGAAACAATCTCACAATCGACTTGAGAATGGTCCAGGACGGACCGAAACGTCGTCGTCCCTTCACCTTCTAGTGTGTGGTCTGGTCAACATATGCAACTAAAATTAAAAATATAAGTAAACTTCCAACAAAATGCGAGAATGAAGACAGTTGGGCCGCCATTTTCTAAGGAAATAAAGGGATAATTTTTTAAATCGTAACTGTGACAGCCAAACAAGTGGGAAGGGGGGAGGGGGGAGGGGGGTGAACCGGATCGCCCCAACTACACAATCAGGATGTAATGACTTTGCACATTATCAGCAACACATAGTTGAGTTGTCTGTAGAGACAGAGCCAGAGAGAGAGAGAGAGAGAGAGAGAGAGAGAGAGAGAGAGAGAGAGAGAGAGAGAGAGAGAGAGAGAGAGAGAGAGAGATTGAGAGAGAGAGAGAGAGAGAGAGAGAGAGAGAGAGATTGAGAGAGAGAGAGAGAGAGAGAGAGAGAGAGAGAGAGAGAGAGAGAGAGAGAGAGAGAGAGAGAGAGAGAGAGAGAGAGAGAGAGAGAGAGATAGATAGAGAGAGAGAGAGAGAAAGAGAGAGAGAGAGAGAGAGAGAGAGAGAGAGAGAGAGAGAGAGAAAGAGAGACACTAAGATAGGACAATAACACCACGAGATATTGAAGACAAAACAGGCATTTGAAAAGCTATTATTATGGCAAGACTTTACCACGTATCTGCTCCAGAAAGAGAGACAGAACTATCCCCAAGAAAGTTACAGATATGCCACAGAAAACTATTTATAACCACATTTACCAACGAGACAGCCTGGCACTTTACCTTTGGAGACCTGTGTACACCTGAGGTCTGCCACAGGTGCTTAAACATAGCTGAGGGCTAGTGCAAATTAGCTGAAGACTGGTGCAACTTAGATGTTCACTAAATGCAGTGTTG
Organism: Procambarus clarkii; assembly: GCF_040958095.1. Classification (NCBI taxonomy): domain Eukaryota; kingdom Metazoa; phylum Arthropoda; class Malacostraca; order Decapoda; family Cambaridae; genus Procambarus; species Procambarus clarkii. The sequence continues at coordinate 11,426,183 of NC_091239.1, read as the reverse complement.
ATGCAACATAGTCGAGGATTGGTACAATATAACTAAAGACCGATTTAACATAGCTGCAGTCATGTGCAACATTGCAGCTCCCTGACGCAAAAAAGTGTCGGTGCATTAACAAAGTTGAGAAATGATGCAACAAAGGTGACAACTGATGGAACACAGCTATTCCCAGACTAAGTGTTCGAGGGATTAAATATATTCACTGGCTGAGTGCATCCCACGGCGCTCCTAAAGGAGTGTGTTAACTGCATAGTTTAGCCACTCAAAACAACTATAACGACCTTGTGATAAACTGCCAGAAAAAATGTATTTTTTTGTGCGTGTGTGTTCCACTTCCCTGAGCGAGGGTACCCAAGGGATTTATCTTCATTATCTGCCGTGGATCTCCATAAATAACAATGGGTTCTTGCGGCTTTATAACTGGTTCGTATATACTGAGGAGATTTATAAGAGTTTATATATGATATAGTGTATAATGGTTTGCACGTGTGAGTATTTATTCTATGTACTGGCAGGATCGAGCTCTTAGCTCTTGGACTCCAGACTTTCTAACCGTCGGATGGATACTGTCCCGATTTCTCACTTAGTATTTTCTCTTTTATCTTCTCTATATATTACAATTTCACACACACACGAACATCCCAATGAAGTCTACTGCAACAATTATCTGACATCCCGGCGTTTATTTTTGTTAGTCAATAGAACCATCAGGTGAACGAAACTCGGCCTATTTGTTTCTGTCTCGGCCAAGAATGAAGCCCGAGTTTGTAGACTGCGAATCGCGAACGATGTCCGCTCGGCCGGAAGAGCGCGCGCTCGCAAGTGTGTGTGTGTGTGTGTGTGAGTGTGCAATATAGATGTAAAGTTGCAAATGTAAGTCTTATACCGATGAAAGAGCTTCAATTATATCATTATCATTCATGCAATTCATTGAAAATTTTCGGACAATCTTCTGGACACAGGTTTCATTAATTTTGTCTATTACTATTAAAAATTGGAGTTAAATAGGTATCTGAGCTTTAATCTTCAGGTACACCTATAAAAATGTCCGTCAAAATATGGCTTCTTAAATCAATTTTCAACAATTTTTATATCAAGTTTTTAAGTCAGTTTTCGCAGACACGTCACTCAAAACACAACACTGTCCACAAATATATATATATATATATATATATATATATATATATATATATATATATATATATATATATATATATATATATGACAATGTCAGACCACGGAGGAAAATGAAACATGAATTTCCTGTTTCATTTTCCTCCGTGGTCTGACATTGTCACATTCTTAATCACGTGTTTATTTTCGTGATATACACACACACACACACACACACACATATATATATATATATATATATATATATATATATATATATATATATATATATATATATATATATATATATATATATATATATATATATACTAATTACACAAATACAAAAATAAATATTGAGCTCCATCAGCCGAGAATAATTAACGATGACAACTAAAAACGTATTTTTCAACAAGTCGATTCATAAAAAAGTATACTTTTACCAAATGCCATTCTCAAACACAATTATAAAATTTAATGTTTCATATTGATACATTAGACTATTGGAGGGAAACCTGCAGTCACTTTTCTGGTTCTCATTACGGCCTTCGAAAACGATTAAAAGTTCGTGTGAAATAATTATAAAATTGAATATAATGAACTCTAGGATTATATACCAACTACATTAGAGACTTCCATTGGTTTAATAAGAGTTTATAATTGAAAAAAAAACACATTTTCCTTAGATTATTTGCGAAATCGATTATAAAGAAGTCGTCCGGATATTTACATATATCGATACCATCACAAATCGTTAAACAGCCAAATTAGATTGCTTTAAAATGTTTGAATTATTTTCGTCGCTAAACAAGGAGCGACTTTCCTTACAACACCACGAAATAATTACACACGTCTCTATAAAACAGGTATTTATTTCTTCATAACTGAATACATGCCTTCCAATAGCTATCGAGAATATTTTAATAACATACAAGAGTTAAAATACGCAAAAATAACAATTTAATCTCCCCCAAATTATTCAAGTAATCTTTGATTAAGACAATATCTCTTCACCGTTTGTTATAATTCTTTGTATTAGGATTAATAATTAAGTGCATACGGAGATTTAATTCTATGCCACTGTAATATAAAACAATTTTTAATAGCATTTTCTACTCGCTAATCTACTCTATTCAATTATTAATATCTACTCTCTCTAAAAAATGCGGCCGAATGACCTCAATATGTGTGGCTTTATGACATCACTGTGTAACCTAATGACATCAATGTGTGGCCTTATAATATCAATATGTAACACTATGACATCAATGTGTGGCCATATGATAAAATTGTGTGATCTCATGACGTCAATGCTTGGCTTTATGGTCTGATGTTGACATTAAACCTACCAACCAATGGAAGGTTAATATTGCAACAAAAGCAATAACAGTTTACTGATCAACCAACAGGAATACTTTAGTCCTGAACATAGGCCAGGATTCAAGTAAACTCATGTATATACACCGACAAGCGGAATATTCCTCTAATTGTTTACATCCCTTATAGACCCTCCTGTATATATATTCCTTGCAGTATTATAAAATAAAAATTTAAATACATATATGGCCTCTGTATAACAAAAGTCTCCCCTCCACTGCACAAGGATATATAGGAAATTATTCTCTCTAATTAGATCATTTTTTGTGTATATTCATATATTTAATAAACATATTCATAAATATATTGAAACATAATTAAAGTCGAATCTTATAGGTCAAAATCAGCCACTAATCACATCCCTTAACGCCTCGTTGATTCCATCAGCAGAGCAATACAATTTGTGCATTACAATTTTCTTTTTCTTTGGGCTAAGTTACGGTATCTGAAAACATTTAATGGAGACGTGAGCTTTTACCATCACTACTGTTTACCCGGCAACAATGTCTCCAGTCTGATTTATTAAATTATAGAGAGATAATCTGCCTGTCCTCAGCATCATCAGAGTCTCGTAGTTCTCAGCATCATCAGAGATAATCCTCAATCTCAGCGCAGGCGATGAGTCACAGTAACGTGGCTAAAGTATGTTGACCAGACCACACACTAGAAGGTGAAGGGACGACGACGTTTCGGTACGTCCTGGACCATTCTCAAGTCGACTGAGAATGGTCCAGGACGGACCGAAACGTCGTCGTCCCATCACATTCTAGTGTGTGGTCTGGTCAACACAGATGTGACACAATTTTAACAGAAACAACTAATAAAGTCAAATTATAACCCAGATTAATAACGACGATAACAAAGAACATCATTAAAGGAGGCAATAATAAAAAAAAATCACCTTGGAACAGAAGAAGTGGAAAATCCTCAAGTGATACAACAACGACGAGGCTCTCAAACAAGGCTCTTCGGTCTAATGTAATGATGTGTGGGGGAGACATCAGCAAGGACTTCCTCCAGGGCATCTCCTCGCTGAATTAAGACGAGTGTCGCAAGGGGCTTCAAGAACACGGGACGTCATTGTCGCATGCAATGACCAGGAGTTTTCACCCTCCTGGGACACCGGCCGTGACCTTTCCTTACTTTTGTCCCCCCGACAGTTTTCCCGTAAGTAAATGTGTGACAGCGTGTAGGTGCTGTTGTGGGACACCTGCAGTCCGCATGAGGTGCAGCCTGTCAAGGCTGACATGGGCTGTAACCTATCAAACGTGCCATGCACTGCGGTCTGTCAAACTTGGCATGGGCTGCAGTCTTTCATACTTGGCTGCAGCCTGTCAAATCTGGCATGCACTGCATTCTGTCAAACTTGGTATGGGCCAAGTGGTTCCAATAGTAGTAGTAGATAGTAGATAGTGGTTCCAACTATCATGGTTGCCATGGGCTGCAACCAACCAACTATCATGGTTGCCATGGGCTGCAACCAACCAACTATCATGGTTGCCATGGGCTGCATCCAACCAACTATCATGGTTGCCATGGGCTGCATCCATTCAACAATTCCATGATCTGAGTGATTGTCTATCATTGCTTCACTCGGGCTTCATATCCTATCCCCTTGGGCTCACTACCTCCCAAGCTTACCACGTGGGGGTTCTACAGGTTCACGCTCGATCCCCGATGGTCCAAGTGTTTGGTCAACGTTTCTTCACTCTGGTCTCATATCTCAACTCCTTGTTGTCGTATCCCTCTCAAGTGTTATACAGTAATTCTGGCTTAACAATTTAATTACCTCATTAAGTTACCATTGTGTTGTAATCTTTCAATTGCTGGGATGGTTATTTGGCTTATTTGTCCTGAGAGTTCTTAATCCATAAGTATTCAGCAGTAAAAATGATAAAATGTTTCTCCTGTGTTTACCATCGTTGTATCAAGACCATGAAGGAGTCAGTTGGACCTGAGATAACATGACGTTTAAGGGACAAAAAAGGATCGAATTCAGACTGAGAGTGGACAGTAAACACAGACGACGATGACAAAGGCAGAAAACACTTGCCAGAAACGTGGATACATTTTGACCTTGTGATCTGACCTATAGGTTCACATGGAATTTGATACAGGTCAGGCACAGCGCGGGATTTGTAGAGGGTGTATGTCAATTTTTTTTTAACTTAGCAAACTTAATTGAAGATGAGCATTATTCAGTCCATTATTCATTATTCAGTGCTAATCTCAGATTAGCACTGGATTTAATATTATATATATATATATATATATATATATATATATATATATATATATATATATATATATATATATATATATATATATATATATATGTCGTACCTAGTAGCCAGAACGCACTTCTCTGCCTACAATGCAAGGCCATATTTGCCTAATAAGCCAAGTTTTCATGAATTAATTGTTTTTCGACTACCTAACCTACCTAACCTAACCTAACCTAACTTTTTCGGCTACTTAACCTAACCTAACCTATAGAGATAGGTTAGGTTAGGTTAGGTAGGGTTGGTTAGGTTCGGTCATATATCTACGTTAATTTTAACTCCAATAAAAAAAAATTGACCTCATACATAATGAAATGGGTAGCTTTATCATTTCATAAGAAAAAAATAAGAGAAAATATATTATTTCAGGAAAACTTGGCTTATTAGGCAAATCGGGCCATGCATAGTAGGCCGAGAAGTGCGTTCTGGCTACTAGGTACGACATATATATATATATATATATATATATATATATATATATATATATATATATATATATATATATATATATATATATATATATATATATAAATAATGACACGCCATGTCAAGACCGATATTATTTTTAAATGGTTTTCTTGGCACTGAAATAGAAATACCATTATTAGATATAAATAAAGAAAAACTATGAAAATCATTTAAATAGATTCATAATATATAAAAAAATTACTTCTGCTTCCTTTGGCTTTTCTGATTAGTTGAGACTATGTTGGAGACTGAGGTACGAAACAGCGTCTCTTTCGTCTAGTTCGTCAGCAGCGTCCATTCGACACGCGAGTGTACGTAACGGTGTCTTTTACCGTACATGGCTGTCCACACCTGTAAAGGTTCAACACTGCACACACCGCGAAAGCAGAAGAACGCATTAGAAGCAACGCAGTGGCTATGCATTGGGATCGAACTCGCATTTCTGGACTTATTCGCCTTCTCCTCATACTGTAGGTGACTCCACATACTGTATTCCTTCCTTGTATTCCTCCACATACTGCAGGTGACTTTTCCTTTCTAGAATAACCTCCTTTGTGTTCTCATTTGTAAACACCACCTTTACCAGTCGGTTTCTGTCCTTGTTGTACCAGCCCAACCTGAAACCCTTCTCAATGTTTTGTTCCGCCCCTTCTATCTGCGCTTTCTCCTCATAGTTCCCTTCTCTTCAACGTATCATCAATATTATCTACGTTGATTCTCTGTCATATTTTTTTTCAACGCAACTAAATAACAGTCGAAATGCTATAACAAAATAAATTTGCATTGGTATTTTGGTTGGGGATGACATTTCCTTTCTGCAGGGGTGTTGTGATGTCAGGTATGTAAATGATTCACTTCCTGCACCAGCCAAATGTGCCCAAGCGGTTAGGATATCTTGAATATATAAATGCTTTCTCCGCCTTCGTTCTCGAAGGATATTGACAGTAATTGGGTCTCCGGCAAAAACCGAAACTTGGTTCATTGCTCCGCTCTTGGTAATCTAACACAGAAACAAACATTTACACTTGTATTATTTACACTTCGCTGTAATATTTACACTTCGTTGTAACATTTACACGAGCGTCGGGGTCCGGTATTTAATATATTTATTCTGTGGTATAGAATAAACACGTATATTGGTAAATAATTATTATTTTAGTAGACACTCTTTGTAAGCAACAAGAATGCAGATATCTCCTTAATACAACTAATTCATTCCATAAGCTGTCCTGTGGAAGTCCTTTCCATGACGTATTTATCCAACTTAATTGTAATTTTATTTGTGCATGTTTTCTTTCTTTTTGGCAAATTTCTCCTAATGATTTTTAATTTGGGTATGAAAATTTTATTTTTTACAGCTCTTCTCTTTGTTTGCTTAACATATAAATTCTCGTAATATATTCTAATAAATAATTCCTTTAATATTAGCAAATAAATTTTATTTAAATTAATTCAGTATTAAGCTAATTGGTAAATATAGCTTAATTTTAATCAAATGAAAAAAAAGTCATATAGTAACATCTATCATGAAAATTAGTAAAGCGTTTTCAGTGCTTTAGAAAAGGTTACATATTTTTAACAAATTTAAAACAAAAAATAGTGTAGCATTATTCTCTAAACAATTACCATGTTTCTAAAGGAAGCCATAAGTTGGAAAACAATTGTCTGCCTCATTTACCAGTGATTATTTCAGTCAAAATACACACTCAAGTTGCGTAAACATTACAGGCAGACAGGTGTGCGAACAGGTGTTGTTTTCTGCCTTATCAACAAGCTTCAAGGACCACCCCCACCCCCAGAAAACCGGTCCTCTTAGATCTACCTTCCGGGGGGTTCTCTCCCCCTTGGTAAGTCTGTCTTAATTAAAATGATCACGACTTCAGTGTTAACGGTGTTCACGAAATACCCTCCGACTGTTTCCCCTCATCTCATGGGGGATATAGTAAAGCTCTACTGCCAGTCTCCCTCTCACTACCTCGCTCGCCATGGCAAATAAATCGCTTCAAATCGTGAGAAGTCAATGAAGAGGAGTCGGTAGAGGCTGCTGGGATCTCGAGGCCTCGATTGGCAGAGTTTAAAGTTGTTCTCAAGGTCACATTCTGGCAGGCGCGGTTCAGAAGTCCTCAGGGACAGCATTAACTTTGTGGCAGGGATCAGGGCTTCTCATACCTGGTACTTCAGGGTTTTTTGTGGTCGAAGATTATCAATGCTTAAGGGATTCTCGCGTTCAGTATTTGCAAATAAAATGGCACCTAGATTTAGTAAACAAAAGCATCTGAACACCACAGTCGTGTGTAGTGACATTTTTTTTAGAATTCCAGTGTATATATTGTAAGAGTTTCCACGGAAACACTGCAGGAATATAGGCTGTATTACCCATTATAGTATAAAATAAGTTTACACTGTATTGTCTCAGAACGTTTGAGTTCAAGGTATACGAAGATTAATCAGTAATGACTGAAGCAAGATTCAGAAACTTGGCTACCAGTATGGCTAAGGAAATCAAGAAAGCTAAGCCTTTGCGATCAGCCTTAAGAATAGCAAGTTTCAGGGTCATCAGAGGTGGTTTCAGGGAGGACTGGTGTAAAACAATAGCCCCACCCAGACTCTGTCACGACTGCTGGCGTCAGGCCTCGCTTGTATTATAATCTAATGAGATGCTGAAGCGGCCTTACAGTCTCCAATTACATAATGATCAACCCTATAATCATCTTCTGGCCTTCCTCCTCTTAATACTTTTCATCATCAGTTATGTAACGGGGAGAAAAAAATCATCAAGGTTATATGTGATCTCAGAGATAAAAGCAAGTGTGGAAATTTAGATATATGTGAAACGTGATTATTACTTCCAGTAAGGTAGGACAGGCGACCAATATATCTGCGGAGTAGCACAAGACTGCCGTCAGGGGAACACACTCGTTATGGATCTCCCAGGAAGAGCAAAAATTGCTTTGATGTTCAATTATCTCTCAACATGTAATTGTTGTTTAATTATACGTCACATTCCTGTGTTTTCCAAGGGAGGTTGCTTTTTGATATATTGAGATTCTGGCTTAATTACGTCGTGTCTAATCCTTTTCTTGTCGAGGGTCAAGATAAATTAACCATCTACAGCATGATACTAATCATCCACTCGTTGATTACAGAATGTATTGATTTCAGTATATTGTTCACCTAGTTCTTCATATATTGTGAAGCCCCGCAGGGATAATCAAATAAATAATTCAAAGAAGGAAAGGAAATCAAAGGAAAAAGAACTAATGCACGCAATATGAAAATACAAAGAAAAATATCGCAAACAATATAAATCAACATACATTTACCAAAATAAAAAAGTTTCCTTAAAAAAGTATGTTTTTTGTCTCGATAATACAAATCTGGAGACCCACTGCATATTAGACAATCAAGATATATTCAGTGAAACGAACATTTTGAATAACTCTTCCCTCATTCATTACACATGATTCACCACTGGCATAACATTCGACTGATTACTCACCTAAAAATCTGCTATAAAAATTATTTTTTTCAGCTTCATTATCCTCACAGACTTAAAGATACTTGAAGATGTTTCACGACCTAAGACCAAATTCACTCCAAACAACTACCATCTGCGGGCTATTCATGCCCATGTCGCCCCTTGTGGTGGCTTAATCTTCATCAAACATCAATGAATCAGCTGGATTATGAGAGCTATCAAAGAATATGGAGCCCCTACTCGACCAATCACTATGTTCATTGTAGCTAACTCTTCTGCGATAGGATATAATCTTTCGTTTCTCTAGTTTTTTGGATCGCTTTGCCTTCGACAAACCGAGTCTCTGACTGCCTTCAGAGAAGACATACCGCATTACACGTTAATTAGGGACAAAGGTAAGTTCGAAGCAATAAAATCTGATCTTTCAGTTCACCTGGTTGTTTCGGTCACCTAATCTTTCAGTTCCTTATAACAAATTTACTTTTAGTTAAATATTCACATTGATTCGTCTGTACCATTAAATAAGTTGCAGCCCATGTAAGGTTTGACAGGTTGAAGCCCATGTCAAATTTGACAAATTGCAGCTCTCGCAAATTTGACGTCAGGAAAGAAAAAAATCTTTCTCTGTTCATACACCTCTACCCCATTAAAACTAAAATCCCTATTGATCAATTGCACACCAACGCGCCCACCTACAGAACGCCCACACCCACCAACTAGATGCCCTCCCCCACCCACTCACCCACTCACTATATGACCAAACCCAACCACAATATAACCACGCCCCACCCAAAATATGACCTCACCCACCCACTAAATGATCACACACACCCATATTATGCCCACAACCCCATACAGAACGCCTCACTCATCCACTATATACCCACACTCACCTTCAGCACACACACACACCCATTCATCATATACCCATACCCGCTCACTGTATGACACATTCATAATATGCCTGTACCCACATCAACACACAGAAACAGTCTTTTTCCAGGCCACACACATCACAAAGAGAACGCAGGAAGAAGCTGGAAGACATATATGAACCTGAGAAATGCAAGGAAATACTCATAAGTATTAAGAGTAGACAATTGGAATGAGGCTTGAAATAGGTGCTGGTCTGTTGGGAGTGATTAAACCACCAGATTCTATAACTATTAGGCCGGTCATCAAGAGCTAAATCTCGCTCCCTGGAGACACAACAAGGTATGGA